>NC_034594.1:122908124-122915828 GCF_900095145.1 Mus pahari
TACAGAGACAAAATTTAGAGCTAAGATGAAAGGATGGACTATTCAGAGACTACCCCTTCCAGGAATCCATCCCATCATCAGCCACCAAACCCAGATACTAATGCACATGTCAGCCAGATTCTGCTGAAGGGATCCTGATAAAGAAAATAATAGAAAAAAAGAAAGAGAGAGAGAGAGAGAGAGAGAGAGAGAGAGAGAGAGAGAGAGAGAGAGAGAGAGAGAAGAGAAGAAAAGAAAAGAAAAGAAAAGAAAAGAAAAGAAAAGAAAAGAAAAGAAAAGAAAAGAAAAGAAAAAATGGCCTTTATTATTACTAAAAAAAAATTGTAAGATGACATAGCAACAGTTTATCTACCATAGGAACAATAATGAGCTAGGACATATGAAACAAGTGTTACAGACCACATAAATTCTTTTTTTTTACACAGATTTTTTATTAGATATTTTCTTGATTTACATTTCAAATGCTATCCCGAAAGTTCCCTATACCCCCACCACCACCACACTGCTCTCCTACCCACCCACTCCCACTTCTTGACCCTGGCGTTTCCCTGTATTGGGGCATATAAAGTTTGCAAGACCTAGGGACCTCTCTTCCCAATGATGGCCAACTAGGCCATTTTCTGCTACATGTGCAGCTAGAGACATGAGCTCAGGGGGTACTGGTTAGTTCATATTGTTGTTCCACCTACAGGGTTGCAGACCCCTTCAGCTCCTTGGGTACTTTCTCTAGCTCCTCCATTGGGGGCCCTATGTTTCATCCTATAGATGACTGTGAGCATCCACTTCTGTATTTGCCAGGCACTGGCATAGCCTCATACAAGATAGCTNCATCAGGGTCCCTTCAGCAAAATCTTGCTGGCATATGCAATAGTGTCTGCATTTGGTGGCTGATGATGGGATGGATCCCAACCATCAGAAATAAAGTTGCCAATGAGAAATGCCTAGAAGTTAAAGATGATAACTTCAGCCACAGCATTAGGAAGGGCCATAGCCACAATATGGCAGCCTGGGACCTGGCACTCTTATGTTCTGCTGGATTCTGTTACATTGTTTTTCACAAAGCCAAACTGATAGAGTAAAACAAAACAAAAATAGAAAGCAAAAAGTCTACCTGAGAAAGCATCCTTTTAGATAAGAAGTCTAATACCACCAGCAATGTATTCTGAAATTTCTGATAAACCTACCTGAGAAATCACTCTCAGAATGTTTCCATGACCATGAAAGATCAACAGGAATTCTTAGGGCAGTTTCTCTGTAAGCTTGTAAATGGGGATTCTGCATCAGGATACGCTTGTCCCTACTTCACACTGGGATCTAAATCTATTCATGTTGATTTCTGCTTTTTTCCCAGTCTTACTTACCTAGAAATTAATTAAAGTTTGATGTGTTAAAGTCAACAAAGGAACAATATGATAGTGTGATTTATTCTTATTCTAATAGATAGCATGTAGGATAGATAGAAGATGTTAATTTCTAAATTCAAACTTTAAAAGTTTATACACACACACACACACACACACACACACACACACACACACACATATATATATATATATCAAGCAAAGACAACTTTAAAATTAACTCTGTATCACTTGGTTATCTTGCATAAGAATGTTAAGGATTTCTCAATAATGTCAGTAATTGAAGCGTCTTCATAATAACAAACTTTTCTCAAATAATCTTATAAGCAAATCAACATGAGGTAGAATGTCAAAGATGGCAAGTATTTTTGTTGAGTACAAATCTTATTAATCAAGTGGTACCCATGAAGCAGGCACCTTTATTATCATTGAACAGTAGTGAGAACACAGGGTAGACTTCTGTTGGCGGAAAGACTCAGTTTTCTCTAAGGGGTTTCCCAGTGGGTGCTTGACTATGCTCCAGTGAGTGCATGGGCAACACAAATTGGACTTTGTGATTTTTCTTTTTCTTTCTTTCTTTCTTTCTTCCTTCCTTCCTTCCTTCCTTTCTTTTTTTTTTCCTTTCTTTGTTTTGGGTGGCAGAGGTCACAAGGATGGAGCAGGGAGCTGTACGTGGGAAGACTGGCAAGTGGATGTGATCAGGGTGCATTATGTAAACTCCCAAATAGTGAATAAAAATATTATGTTGGAAATAAAAGAATAGGCAGCTGACAGTCTTTAGCAGGGCCTGTGACTTGCAAAATTCATGTAGCGTGATTTACAACATGACTTTACAGTCTTCACCTCAAAATCTTAGTTTCTCATTCTCAAAATCTTAGTTTCCATGGAATTAGTTGTTTTCATAGGAGGGAGAAATAATCTCTGTAAAAGGATGTTTAGATTTTATGCATGCTAGCAATCAACCGCTGCCATGCTCTGTTGCAGTTGTGTGTGAAGAACAGTGTTCCCCTTTGTTTTCACAGCCAAGAGTCATATCAAGGTTCTGTCCTCCCTCAGCAATAGGGAGCTGCTCTCCTTTGCTTCTACATGCAGTCTGCTCAGAGCTAATGGCTTTAAATCTAAATAAAGGCTGGCAAGATGGCTCAGTGGGCAAAGCAAGTGCAGCAAATCTGACAAGCAGTTTTATTCCCTCAAACCCACAAGGTGAAATGAGGGAACGGACTCCTTCAAGTTGGCATGCACACATGCGTGTGTGTGTGTGTGTGTGTGTGTAAGTGCACAAGCACATGTGTGCATACATAGATACACACAGAGAGAATAACTAGTAATAAACAAATTTCAGGAAATAAAATTAATCTTTTATTATTTGTCTTCTGAGAAGGAAGAGAGACATGAGATAAATTGTATCTTCAAGTTAGTAAAGTGATATGGAAATAGAAAGGAAGGACTAGCCAGAGCCAGAGACATTCTTAGCATGTCAGTTCTGCACTTTCTGCCAAGAAATGAGCTTCTTTTAAGAAACACCAGACTTTATTTACTTTTAGTGAAGTCACACTTATCATGCTATTATTGTTACTTTTCCAATTTTCTAAAATTTTCTCTTTCTTTTCACTAAAAGTATAAGAACCTGCTTATAATTTCAAATAAAAGAAAGAATTTTTTTCTGTTTGACTTGCAGATATATCTGTAGAAGCCAGAGAAATATCTATCACGTGATTGTACCACAATATTGTGATCAATATTGTTAAATAAGCTAAACAAGTGCAAAGTGAGTCAATATTAATTTCCAAAAGAATATAGGTATTATATAGTTCCCCATGATTTATACAGAACATTTCATGAAAGGATGACAAAAGGATATTTTAGAGAAAATAAACATAATCCCTATGGTATGACTTTGATAGCCACTTTTTTGATAATTGGCACCCACTGTTGTGATTGTCGCCATTTGTGAAGCATCCCAAGTTGTACAGCTTGGGTAAGCTTTATAGTAAACAGAGAAATTTCATGTTAGAGATGCAGATATCAAGATATAGATAATAAGCGTTTTGAGCCAATGATTACCAAATCCCCATCATTCATCTTTGTAGCATCATTAATTTCTTTAAATCCCTCACAACTATATCCTCTTTAACCTGCCATATTAAACTTTGAGGTTGTGTCTCTTCAGAGTAAATTCAAAGCCTGAGAAAAGATGGACTTATTGACTACTGAGTATTTTCAAATGAAGAGAAGAAGGAGGAGGAGGAAGAGGTAAGGGGGAGGAAGAAGAACAAGAACAAGAAAAGTTGAACCAGTATGTGAGAACACAAAGCCTACCACTCATATTTTGATCCCTGGCATTCTGAATAAAAAGATTATTAGAAGGCTTTTAGACTCCTTAAATGTCAATACAGTTACCACATAAGGAGACACTGTGGACAAGGAAATAAGAAAGATTAAAACAAAGAAGTTTCTTCATGGTTGGATCTTTCAGGGTCTGTATTTAACATGTAATAGAGCTGCATAAAAACTTACTTTAATCTAATGGTTCTTAGCCTTCCTAATGCTGTGACCCTGTAATAAAGTTCCTCATGTTGTGGTGACCCCCAACCACAAAATTATCTTGTTGCTACTTTATAACTATAATTTTGTTAGTGATATGAATTGGAATGTAAATATCTAATATTCAGGATATATGATATGTAACACTTGTCACAAACCACAATTTTTGAAAAATTGATTTAACCAGTTCTTTATATTCACTTAACTTGAGAGTCCCCTTTAAGAGGATTGCCCTTTAGGCGAGTATATTAGCATTAGTTCATTATGAATAATACTCTTTCCTGCAGGTGGAAACCAAGATCTGGTATGATTATTTTAGTGAATTTTTAATTTGAATGTGATGTTTCTCTATGAGCCATATTAACAAAATGTTTTATAATGTACCTGAAGGAGACAATTATTTTTCTGGTATTTTGACACTATGGTCCTAAGTCTTATTGCATATCTTTAGAGTGTTTCTCTTGTGGATAAAATTTTTCTTGCAAATAAGACCTCATAAAAATACCCTCTTAAATTTAACACCAGGGGAAATAATTGCTTGATTAGGACCTAACTATATTATCTCTTTTTAAAAACGTATCTTCTAGTAAACACTTGTCTTGTTAATAAATTTTCTATTTAAAATTTGAACTAAATATGTAAAGGCAAGGTATTCCTACTGAAAAATAATTTCCTAATGAGAAGGTAAGTCATACAAGCTATTTAGCTGAGTTATTATAGTTATTACTAATAAAATCGACTTCCCATTTAAACGTAGAGAAGCCGCAATGGTTCTGATACCAATTATACATTATCCCTAAATTACATATTGAAACTTGGTGGAATTATGCCAAGATGTAATCAGAAGGAATCATGAGGTGAGCAATTTTCAGAGCTCAATTTAATTCAACATCTTTTTAACTGTATCTTCCAAGATTATAATTATACTCAGCAATTGGTTTGATTGAAGGAAAAATATCATACTGCCTCGTTGACCACCATTTGGCATACTTGTTTGAATATCAGGGCACTCGGTTTAATCTGTGAGGACTCTGATTACAAATGGAGTGACAATAGTAAATCCTATCATTCTGATGGAAGTAATGTAAGAAGTCAAAGGGACATGTTTCTAGAACTCAGTATCAAAAATAGACACATTTATTTCCCCTACTTATCATGACGATCGTTGTGTAGGTTATCCAGGAAGAAAGTGGAATGCTGAGGAGACAGCAGGAAAGTTTTGGATCTGCCCCATGTCACCTCTGGATAATCAGGACAAGGTGCCTGGTTCACATGACTTCCTTAAAACTAAGACAGAAAGACAAGCTTGCCTCCAGAAGTTTTAAGAGAATCAAATTATAGGAAAGTAAGAAATATATTTATATACTGTATATATATACACCTACACCACCATACATGTATACAATTTATAACAAAACTGTATGTGTAGATGTATATACCCTGGAATTGGGAGCGTAACACTTTTACAAGCACTGCATGGCTTTTGCTATTGTTTTGGACTGGTTTTCTTTTTTAAAAAATGACAATAATAATCCTTGGGGGGGGGGGGAAGTGTTTCTTTCTGAGACAAAGAAGAGATGGGCTTGATGAAATTCAGTCTGTATTGAGAACATTTCAGAAAAATTTCTGTAACCTCTCCTATGACACTCCTATAGGAGTGTTTCTCAAGCTCCATGCTCCACAATATGGCACATACCAGCACTTTATTCTATGGAATTGGAGGACTGGAGGGCAGGGAGCACATTTCTTGCCCTGACATGAATACTAAATAATCCCCTTTATCTCAGACCCAGGAGACAACGCAGGCATTTCACTGGCTGTGCTAACGTGTTAAAATTGTAACGGAGGGAGGATCCATTTCACTCCAGTCCATTGCGAATACCTAGGATGAGTCTGAGTATTTAATACAGAAAGTTTTCATTTAGTGCCATCTTCTCTCCTCGTGGGGATAGTTTGGTTGTTGTTGTTATTGTTGTTACATTTTTTTAAAGTTACCAATAATTTCACCTGATTTATAAAGTATGCATTGCAGGGATGCACTCTTTAAGATGAAACTGACAGACTGCAATATATATATATATATATATATATATATATATATATATATATATATATATATATATATATATATATCAAGATTGTTCAACCTCTGTTATTTCCTCTGCATGTTTTTGCTCTCCTTCATTTAGAGTAGAGCACTGGCAGAAAAATATTAGAGAAGAAGCCCAATTATTTGACTTGACCTGAGACTCAGGGGTTTTGATCACTCTGTTTTTCTGTGAAGGAAAAACATGCAAACAGAGATTCAGGCCCGTTTCCCACTGACTAAAGAGGCAAACTATGTAAATGTGCCCAGCAATTTCAGTGGTGAACTACAATACACTGAGTAGTTTTTGTTGTCATTGTTTTCTCTTCTTTTTCATTTACAGCAAATCTGAGCAGTGATTATTACTTTAAAATACTAAAGCAGGAACAGGAAATTCTTTCAATAATCTATGCAATTGTGAACAAAAGTCTTTATTGAGGACCATATTGTAGTAATCAATGTAACCCTTACTACTAGTTTTAAATTTAAAGAAAACTGTCCCACAAATAATGAATGCCTCTTTTTATTTCCTTATACTTATTTCTTTAACAACAGCATATATCAGGAACCTTTATTTCTTTAGGGGACTGAGGAACGTGGATCCGTTTCACAGACAGGAGTAGAGATTCACATCAAAGTGTCCCAGCTCGCTCATCAGAGTCTGAGCTATTCCTCTTTCTCCCCATTAACTCACCGGCTTTGGCATGAAATAGAACAGGATTTAGCTATGCCTGGCCAAGAAATTGAAAGGAGCAGCAAGCACGCTTTGCTGTCTGTCACTGTCTCTCTGAAAGATAGGTCTGCCACTAAATATCTAAGTCCTTTCCCATTTCTCCTAAACATCAGAAATCTGATTCCAAGACCAAGTTTAATGCACGTTACTTTGAAGGGCATTTTATGCATGGGGAATTAAAAGCCCCCCCCCTTTTTTAACTATAATGACTACCATAACTTTCTGGCTTACAACCAAGAGAGCTCAAAGACAAAGTAAACAGAGCAAAGGTTGAGAATTAGAGAGATGAACAGTGTGACCCATCCTTTTCCAAGATCTCTCAGGTCCATTTGCATACCAGCATCTTTGCGCATGTTCAATGCAGAGATTCTATGACAGTAATCATTCAAATTGACATTCCCCTTGAAAGGGCCTCTGCACGGAACAGACCCAGGGAAAGAAGCATTGTTAAAGCGGTAGAACCAGGGAGTCCTGCTTTGGGAGAAAACTGTCAATAAATAAATAAATAAATAAATAAATAAATAAATAAATAAAGATTACATAACAGAAAAATATCCTAACAGCAGGCTCCCCAGTAAACTTTCTCTTCACAGGATTATCTGAAATAACCAATGATCTCCCGTTCTTGTTGCCAGTGTTGGGTCTTGATTCCGACATTGCATTCATGGAAATGAGAGAATTTAAGATTATCTTCCTCGCTCTTATATATAAAAGAGGCAGTGGGAAGTCTCTTTTTTATTCCTTTTGGTAGACCTGCTTGCATATGAAGCTGGGCCCTTGTGAAATGCCTTAAGATCCTCAAAGAATGGATGTGGAGCAAAATTCACAGATGATGTCAAAGCAGCCATAGCTCTTCAGTTAAATCAGCCAAACCACCAGAACCAACGCCACTGCCACCACTGCCACTGCCACTGCCACCACTGCCACTGCCACTGCCACCACCGCCACCACTGCCACTGCCACCACCACCACCACCACCA
>NC_034594.1:122916050-122917917 GCF_900095145.1 Mus pahari
CCACTGCCACCGCCCCCACCACCACTGCCACCGCCGCCACCGCCACCGCCACCGCCACTGCCACCGCCACCCCGGATCCAAAACTTTCCCAGAGATGGTGTGTTTACTTCCTTTAAGCTAATGTGAGTCTTCCAGATGAAAATGGCTGAGGGCATGATGATTTCCTAGTGCTCACAGACAGGCACTGGGGAAACCGGCCATGTTAAACTCATAGGATGTCTCTTCAAAGAAAGAGGTGTCTAATTTGTTTTCTGCCCAGAAGGCTGGTTGTGGCCGTGGTTAATAGCCTTGTGCTTGTGACCTATGGCATCTGAAGAGCCATACCACACCTGACTCCCCTAGTCTCCCCTAGTTTATCAGACTCTTCTTCCCCAGACCTTTATCTTGACCACTGTTTCTCCAACAATAGAACACCTCTCATGTAAAATGTCACATGCACTTTACAAATGGAGCAGAGGTTGTTGATAACCCTGTGACCTCTGTGGTATCTGTATGGCTAGGCCACATCTGGCTCCCCTAGACTTTGCTTCTATCTCAGTCATTCTCCCTAAACCTTTATCTTGAGCATTGTTTTTCGAACTCATCTTTAGGGATGAGGAAATGTACTTTATAGATATGTACTTTGCAAAGAGTTTCAGTGTAATCACATCTTAAGCTTTGCTGCACACTAGATTGAGTTATCATCAGGTAACTTTTTTTCCCAAAATTGTGCTTACACATGCCCAAAATAAACTGCTCAGTGTCAGACTCTAGAAGTTTGAGCCAACACCAGTTACTGAGCTGTGCTGATGCAGAACTCTTTCTTACCTCACGTGGATCTGTACTGTGCTGGCCATGGCATTTTCAGGGATACCCTCCCCTTCCCCACCAACACTGATAGGATGACAAAGATTATATAAGTAAAATGTGTGAGTATATGGTTTGTGTAATTGATTTTATAGCAATAAAATTTGACTCAAATATAAATGCCTTGTGAAAATGGAGTAACAAAGTATTTTACAAAATTATGTAGCTATTTGTGAATACGTTGTAAAACAAAGGACTATGGGTTTTGAACAGTAATGACACTGTAAACAAATCTGAGTAAATGTTAAAATAATTCAAACTTAAGAAGCTATACTCATTCTTCATGAGATTGGAAGCATTGAGTGAGTCCTGACCTAACCTTTTCGATTCTGCCCGGGGTATCATATGAAGACAATAGACAGCAGTCATTGGTGACATTTGATTTCCATTCCAGAACTGAGTTGTGGAGCCACAAAGCATTTACTGCTCTTTTCCACTAACTCATGCACATGAAAACATCCTGCCTCTGACGGTCCTTGCTGCATGATGTTGCTGTTCCACTAGCAGACATGGAACATTCACAGCCTATATGCTCTTCTTGCCAGATCATGTACAAGATGGAAAGGACAAGGCTACAAGGCTACTACAAGATGGAAAAGGACAACTCAGGGTACAAAAATTAGAAGAAGAATTAGATTACAAGAAAAAAACATTAAAAGAAATAAAATCAGATATTTGGTGCTGGCTTTTATCATTACTATAACCAGCCCCCAGATGAATATTAAAGTTAAGTGAGTTTGACAAGGATTTCTCTTAAATATATTTTCCACATATTATATGAGGCAGTAGGTTTCTTCAAACTGTGTGTCAGTTCCATTGAGGAGAATAAGATTATACATGTTGACACATGGACTTATTATGTCTCTTTTTATTAGCAGAATCTTCAGTTGTGTGTGTCTTGTTTTTCCAAAAGTTTATGAGTTATTGGATGGAAGTCAGTGGATCGTGTAATTTGAAAAGAGAGAGAGAGAGAGAGAGAGAGAGAGAGAGAGAGAGAGAGAGAGAGAGAGAGAGAGAGAGA
>NC_034594.1:122917924-122930491 GCF_900095145.1 Mus pahari
AAGAAAGAAAGAAAGAAAGAAAGAAAGAAAGAAAGAAAGAAAGAAAGAAAGAAAGAAAGAAAGAAAGAAAGAAAGAAAGAAAGAAAGAAAGAAAGGGAGAAAAAGAAGAAAGGAAGGGAAGGAGGGAGGAAGGAAGGGAGGAAAGAAGGAAGGAAGGAAGGAAAGAAGGAAGGAAGGAAGGAAGGAAGGAAGGAAGGAAGGAAGGAAGGAAGGAAGGAAAACACTGTAAACTTAGCGCAGCCACCGCTCAATGCTACATATCAGTACCACACTAAATGCCTTACCATTGTTTTGTGTGACTCTTCCTTTTCTAGAGTTCCAGACAGTGAGACAGCATGGTTGGCAGATGAAAATAGTCAAAGCATACTGGTATCTGTTGATATTTTCTTTAGAGGAAATTAATTTTTGAAATAAAGGACAAATGTTAACCAAAAGAAGCATGTGTGATCAACCAATCAATAACAGAGATACCGAGGGGCCACTGCATGCTTCCCACTGTGTGACCAATCAACCAATAACAGGGATACCAACTGAGTGGCCACTCCATGCTTCCCACTGTGATATACCAAATCAATACTGAGATACTGAGTGGCCATTGCAAGCTTCCCACTCTATGACCAACCAATCAATAACAGAGATACCGATTGGCCACTGCATGCTTCCCACTGAGTGCACACTCAGCTGTTCTCTTCCAGTCGATTGGTTGAGCCTCATTCTGTCTCCCTGCACTGCCTTTCCTTTTCAGACCTTCCAGGTTTGTCCTCATCTGAAAGAGTGGCATTCCAATGAAAACACTGCTGAAACTTTTTCTCATATTTGATGATTATTGCTAAAACATCTACGAATCAATTCCCACCATAGAGCTGGTGGGAGGTGGCTGAGTGGTTAGAAGCACTTACTGCTCTCCCAGCGGATGGGGGTTCTGTTTCCAGCACCCAGGTCAGGCCAGTTAGAACTCCGACTCCAGGGGACCTGATGCCTCTGGCATCTTTAGGCATCTGCACAGATGTGCACACACTGACACATAGGTAAAAGTGAGAAAAATGAATTTTTCAAAATGAATACCACCAAAGTCACCTTTTAGATGTGTGAAACATCTACCCCACCATGGGAAATATTTCAGCAGGTTTCTTCTAAGTTTGTGTGCTGAGGGATCACACACAGATGGATCAGAGTTGAAATATCTGTATTTATACCTCAAAAATTCAGTTGGTATTCGTCCCAATAGTTAAGGCAAGAACCATTAACTGTGAGATTGCTGACACTGAAATTTGGGTGACTGGAACAGAGTCGTTTCTTACTCGTGATTAGGGGAAACTACATCACTCAACGCTTTAAAGTACATTTTAACTTGCACTAATCAACATATTACATACTCAGTGCTAACAAACCAGAGCCTCAAGTATCCATTCAAGTAAGAAGATGAGGCATTGAGAAGCCACTGTGACATCTCAGGAGCAGGTAGATTAGTGCTAACAGCCTGCTTCACAGCCCAGAGACTCACCACAGCTGTGAGGTGAGTGTGAGCCAGAGGGACCAGGAATCAGGTGAGACCTCTCCCTGGGGACTCACTCAGTGACTAAATGTACCAACCACACTGTTACAGAAATGCTATTCATGCATTCACTAAAGCATTTTCTGAATAGCCTCTTTCCTGCCTGAATTATTCCTTAAAAACAAAAACATAAAAAAACTTATAACTTTGATCTGACCACAAATTGTAGCACTGAAATGTCTTGATTGGAAGAGCCTGTCATTAACATGGAAGATCATGATTCCTAGGAAAGAAAATAGCTGTGTAATTGAATGTGATAAATGCATATCATGTAATATTTTTCCTGAAAACTCTTAGAAGACTTAGGGTAAATGTCATGGCAGTGCCATCACAGGTTATGTTTTTGGCCATCATGGCCTGCCTATTCAGATGCTAAAGGACTTCTACATGTTTTCTCACAGACTCAAGAATTAACTAAGTATGTGTGATGAGGTTTTTGTTTTGTTTTGTTTTTTAATAAAAGCCATTTCAAAGTAAATTCTCACTTTTAAAAGAAGTATGTTATAAATCAAAGTTGTTGCACTGCTAAAATTCTTTCTATTTTGAAAAGATATTAAATACAGTATAAGCTCCTGCACCCCACCAAACCCTAGTACCTTCTTCAAAATAAACAGAATGGCAAAGATTAACTATTTAACAACCGGAAAAAAATTATCCATTTGTTCTTGTAAGATATTGCCACCCAGTGGACAGTTTGTGAAATGGCATTAAAATGATAAGTTCTTTTTTATCATTGATGAGCAAAGATGTTTAATCATTTATAACCTACTTCATTAATTATGCTCTAAATAACACTCCAGTAAGCAGAATTGCCAGTTGAAGACAAAATCAGTAGCCAAAATGCTTTAAAAGTGTACATATTAAACTGAAAATAATTCTATGGTCATAAAAGTTTCTTTTACAACTTGGCAATTAGTTCAAGGTTAATTATAAGCAAAATATCTAATTAAATTTATAAATTAGAGAAGTTACAAAGAGTGTGTTTCTGGCATGGTTAATTCGTGATGAATTAATTCCTCTACATAAGTAAAGCTCTCCAAACTTCGGTTAGCCCAGAATCACCAACTGCTGCTGTTCCTATTGACGGGTCAACGATCTTTTTAATGATACAAGACAAATGTCTCCTAAGACCTTGTGAAAATTCCATAGGGAACTGGAAGCCACTTTAGAGCTCCCACAAGCTCCTTCTCTCTACTAGACTCTCACACTGAATTTCCCAAAACTCTTTAATGACAAAACTGAGTTGAATACCTCACGTGTATGTTGAAATCAAGTCATTCAGAACCCTGAGCTAGATGGGAACGAATCTGACACCCTGACTTTTAAGAGCGCTTATAGAAAAGAATGGGTTGCGGACAAGGCAAAGAAGACACGTTCCTTTTCTATTGCTTCGGTAACTCTCTTAAGCAAGCCATACATCATACAAAAGTGAGGGTGAGATGTCGGAAATGACAACGACAAGGCTAAGACAAAGGTTGTGGTGTGGCTGCTTCCTGTTAGACACCATAACAAAATCTGTCCCCTTGTCTTTCAAGCCTCTAAAAGAGGGAGGGGTTCTCAACCTAGGGGTTGCAACGCCTTCTTAATCTTCCGAGAAAATATAGTTATTTTATAATTTATAAAAGGAGCAAAATTGCAGTTATAAAGTACCAATAAAGTTTATTTTATGGTGTGTGTGTGGGGGGGGGGTGTCACCACAACATGAGGAACTGTATTACCGAGTTGCACCATTAGGAAGGGTGAGAATCTCTACTTTAAGTCTGGATTCTGAAAACCGTTTTCTATCTTGGCAGTATACTCTGAGATCCTTGCTTTTTCCTCTCATCTCTGGCTCTCCTGTCTTTCTCTTTCGTTTTAATAGGATCACTGTGGGGCAGCAGGGGTGGCTCAGCCCATAAGGGCACAGGCTTCTCTTCCAGAGGGTCCCTGGAGTCTGTCACTCCAGTTCCAAGGAGATGCGATGTCCTCTTCTGGCTTCATTGGGAACTTCACACATGTGACATACAGACATGCAAGCAAAAAAGCCCACACACCCACACAACAGAAAAAAATAAAGGGGGAAAAGAGATCCATGTGTTTACATTGAGCCTATTTCTTTAATCAGATTCACAAAATCGCCTTTCTCCTATAACGTAAGGCATTCACAATGTGCAGAGATGAGCTATCTTCAAGGATCTAATAATCCAGCCATCCTCACTGTACTGAGTCAAAAGGGCTGGGCATCCTGTCTCCTGTGAAGTGGAAATCAGTCTGATCTTCATTCAAGATTTAATAAGCACCATCATGGTTCAAACTATTGATATCATGTACTAGAGTAGCTAAAGAGATATTAATGGATAATGTGTAGATCAAAATATTATAGAAGTTTATTTCAACATGTTTCCCACAACCCAGTTCTATCATTCTCTGGGTGTATAAACTTGGCTTACTAAACTGAAACATTTTTTTATGCCCTTCCTTCTAGGAGAAGGATAATAAAGAGCGCTAATAAATGTATACATAACTTGTGGGTTTATTGTATTGCCTGATGGCATCACAGCTGTTTGCTAATGGATGAATGCAAAAAGATCTAAAGTTGACTTTGAATTATAATTGAGTGAGACTGTTGCCGAGAACACTGTGGGTTAAAGTGAAAAGCCTTCCTTCCTGGCAGGATCTTTGGTGGTGCTCACGCTGCTTTGCTCCCACACTGTTAGGCGGTAACACCTCACAAAGTGAATTCTGAGCAATCTCTAATAGTGGTAGCGATTATTTAGAGCTGACTGACAGACTGCTTACAGTCCTGCCAGACTCAGATCGAAATGTTTGTAGGTTTCCTCTGCAATAATCCTCACCATGACCCTCAGAGTGCCCCTTAAGGTATTTGTCATCCTTAGGCAAGATTCTTCTTATGCTAAGACTACTGACTCACTACCTGTTACACAAAACTGATTTGCTAATCAAGAGTAAATCAGTTTGAAATAGAATGTAGTAAAATGCCAGGAAACGCCTCAAATCACTCACCTAAAATGTGGAGCTAAGAGAGTCTAAGTTAACGTAAGTACCCCGTAATAAACTTTTCAGTGTGATTAATTTTATTTTTATAAACTGTTTAAAAAGTTTGGAAGCAGAGGGCCCTGAGGGCGGGGTAGCAATCTAAGCTGAAGCTGTAAAACCAAGTGTTCGGGTTGAGAGCCAAACTTTGTAATCATTCTTTTTTTCTGCCTTATACTTCTGGTTTAGAAGATGAACACTCGTGTGGCTTCCAGATGAATCATTCTAACCGCTGAGTCTAGTGGATTCAGTAAACCTCAGACCAGAGTCGGACACTCTGATGGCTGACAAGTAGATGGGAGTGAACAGGGAAAACGCAGCTGGAACAGAAGCTGCCAGGATGAACCCAGTGATCTCTAAAGTGTCTTACAGCACAGACCGGAGAGCCGGTTTCTCTCCATGAACCAGTGAACAAAGCAAAGACGGAATTCAAAATGTGTACTCGTACAGGAAAATATAGGCTAAAATAATCTGAAAATTAGTGAATATGCACTGTTCTTTGAAAGCTAATATTTATGATAAGCCATAAAATAGTTCTTTTTTCGTTATTCTGAGACACAGTGCTTCAGGAACAAGTAGTTAACCAGGTGGGTTGGCACATGCCTGTAGTGAGTGCATGCCATTAGTGAGTTAGAGGCAAGATCAGGAATTCATGGTCTTGCAGCCTAAGTTCATAGCTTGGGCTATGTCGTAGTTAGGTCCCTATGGCTGTAATAAAACACATAATGAGAAGTGACTTGGGAAGCAAAGGATTGATTTTACCAGACAACTCTCAGGTCTCACCCCATCACTGAGGAAAGTCAGAGCAAGAACTCAAGGCAGGAACCCGGAGGCAGGAACGGAAGTAGAAGCCCTGGGGGGAGGTATGCTGCCTACTAGCTTGCTCCCCATGGGTTGATCGGCCTGCATTCTCATATCATCAGGATCACAGAATCACCTGCTCAGGATTGGAACCACCCACAATAAGCTGGGCTCTCCCACATCAATCATCAGTCAAGAAAAAAAAAAAAAAAAAAGCCCTAGAGCCTTGACTACAGGCCGCGCCTATAGAGGTATTGTCTGAATTACTACTAATATTCTTTGCTTCTACATGATCCTAGCTTGTGTCTAATTCACATAAACCTAGCCAGTTCAGGCAACATGAGCTATATGAAACTATCTAAGATAAAAAATAAAAGAAATGGGAAAAAAAACTATCCCTTATATTATTTAATAAGTACTGAAATGATTCTTTGTAAATTCTTTCTAAAGAATCAAATCTTTGAGTTCCTCATATTATTGAAATGAAAACACTGAGAGAACAAATAGACGTTATCCTCTTGGTGTTAACTGGAAAAGAAAAGTCATGTGGGAGGAGCTGTGGCCGGGGAAGAGCATATTGTAAAGGAAAACCGATCTTCAAATTAAAAAAAAAAAAAAAAAAAAAAAAAGTCAGGAAAAAGGGAAGAACTGTCCACATGTGCAAGTAAGAAGATCACTAGACTACTATGTCACTGAACATTTCTTAGTAGCCACTTTGTTATTTCATCCTTGGGTTACCATCTGACACTACAGCCATAGGCAGGTTACTTGAAAGTTCCTGACAGTATGTGCACACTTGTAAGACGTTAAGGCTGCTTTGCCAGTGTGTACTAACCTCTCTTGAGAGAAAGGTGTCAGCCACAGGAGGAAATATTCCTTGTTGCAATGTTCTATTTATTTGCTTCTTAATTACTTAGTTCAGAGTATGTGATACGTCATGGAGAAAGATGGTGATGATTAGAGTTTGAATACCTACCGACTACTTTGACATTACATACAGTGTTTCTCATTTCAAAAATGAAGACATTCTTTCACTTTCAAGCAATCCTGTAAAGGATTATTGAAGCACCAGAAGGTTATACAGAAAATTTCATACCTGGGATGTAACTCAAATGATAAAGCACTTGCCTGGCATTCGGGGAGCCCTCTGTTTAAACCTTAGTCCCACATAAACCAGGTGCAGTGGCACACTCCTGAAATCCCAGCATTCAGTGAGAAAAGGCAGAAGGGTTAGCAGATTAAGGTTATCTTCAGCTACTCAGAGAGAATTTTTTCACAGGAATATGAAAGTCTTTCAATTTGCTTGACACCCCAGCATTCATTCAACCCAAAGCACTCAACTGGCTGGCAAGTCACATTGCCCTGTTTGATTGTAATGTTTTATGCCTGATGTTACAGTGAGAGTTAGTAAAACCATTTGAATTTTACATCATTTACTTCTTCCACCTCTTTTCAAAGGCTGTCTGATACATCTTGTGGCCTACGGCCATCCTGGGAAACTATATCCAATTAATTGTTCTTATCCCTTGCCAGTTCAAAAATTTGAATATTTAATACAAATTAGCTTAAGTACCCTTGCCTACAAAGCCAAACACTGGGAAGCCATTTAAATAGTATGAATTTGCTTCAACAATGAGATTTCAATCAGACCCTCCAAATATTTATCCCACCCTCTTGCAGAAATCTGAGTCCCTTCAGACAAAGCAAAGCCCCTTGATTCTCCGCAGGAAATGTATTATAAACTTTGTCCTCCTGAGAAACACAAGCTAAGATGCAAGATGATGCTAAGCTCTAGGCAATTAAATACGTTTCTTTGGGGACCTCGCGAGTATTGCGTGCGGTAGAACAGAACACAGGATCCCTGGAGGGTCGATATAGTAGTAAAAACTGCATTGGCTCCCAGATAGAGTAAGTGCAAATGCAATGTTGAGCTCGAGAAGTTTCTGTAATCTTGTCATCTCTGTTCCCATCTGCAGGATAAGTTAAAAGTAACAGCATTTCATAGTGCTGTGGATTAAAATAAATCATGATACAAAGCACCCAGAAAAGCAGTTTCTGTATAGTGTGTATATAGTGTATGTGTGTGTATATATATATATATATATATATATAAAATACATCAATGCTATAAAGAGACACTAATATTAGCTACTTCTACTGTTCTTGTTCCAGGTATTTTCCATTTGTGAGTATGGATGACAAAAAGCAAAGTCTTCTAGGATCACATTTACTCGGGTGTTTCTTTTATTCTTATTAAATCAAAGAGTACCAGTGCTAACAAGCACAAGTCAGAAACACTTAAGATTCTTTCTCTTCAAATATTTGTCCCATTGACTGCCAAGGTCATGCCAACTACATTTAGAGGCTGTTTACTGATCAGAGAGATGTTAATCTAATCAAAGATTGCACACACTAGAAAAATAAATCATTACTCTCTATCACTAGGCATTTTCAAAGTCGCTTAATGGGATTTACAAATATTGACATATGAGTCATTAAAGAATATAACTTTTGTTTCTTTTTAGATAAGGTTATTTACAATGCCCTTCAATAATTTGAATAATACAGATTGTGGCTCTATGATTTAATCTTGTCCTTGCATCATTCATTCTGACAATACTGAATGATAAAGGGTATGAAAATGAATTGCTGAAATTCATAGAGAAATAATTCATAATTATACAACTTTTAAAGCTTAAAACAATACTTTGCCATTTATTCATAGATCAATCTAGAGAATCCAAGTGTCTTCAACATGCTAGTAACACCTCAGGAAGAAAAAAATCTTTCCTCTTCCATGAGCTCTTTGTTGTTGCTTTTGAGACAGGGGCTGAAAAGATGAGGCTATCCTGAAACTCACCTTGTAGATAAGGATAACCTTAAATTCCTCATTTTTCCTCTACCTCTTAAGTGCTAGGATTACATGCATGGTAGCATGCTCAGTTTATAAAGTACAGGGATTGAACCCTGTTCCCAGAATATACGTGCTTCTGAGCTCGATAGTCTTTTTATTTTTGACTCTGAATTTTTCTCTAACATAAACAAAAAATTCTAACAAGATCTACGGACCTGGGTGCTATTGCTGCTCACATATTGCATGTTTAAAACCATCCTTGCCTGAACCCTCCCGTTAAGATGTTGCAGATACCACCATTGCTGTATTCTGATTTATATTTCCCAAAGCATGCTTTCAATATAAAATTATTACTTAAAGCCTATTGGCCAAGTAGTTACCATGTACATCCACTAAAATGTACATATTAGAACTGGAAGGAATTCATTTCTTTTTTCTATATTTTATCAGTAGCTTGTAGGACAATATCTCACATGCAGAGAAGTCCTCAAGAAAACTATTTTCACTTCATCCTGATGTCTATTCCACTTGTAAGTGGATGCATCCAGTAGACAGTAGATAGTTCAGGGTTCAGCAATGAAAGGCAATGTATAGAAAGAAAATCTTTGTCTGGGTCCACAGATTTATATAGACTGACATGCCTGACTCTTATGGACAGGAGCAAGCTTGCTAGAAAGGTAAAGAGCCCCAGAGATGAATGAAGAGAAAGATACTGATGCATGCTTCTTTTCTGATCAAACCTGAGACTGGACACTACTGCTCATGTAAATTTGAAAATGTTTTCTTTGCCTGCTCATCTGAATTCTGTTCCTGTCATTAGCAACCTAAATGGTCTCAACAGTGGTGATTAGAGGGAGACCAGTTTTAGGGCCTCAGGCCTGTTTTGTGTACTTGCCATTGTATTTTGCCAGATGTGGTGTTGAGATTCCTCTTGATTGCCTTCAGGTTTTTTAATTAAAAGGGAACAAAATCAAAAGGGGTACTTATTAATCACCGGGAGGATTTATTTATTACTAAAGCAATGTCTGGGAAAAAAAATCAATTTATTGCAAATGTTTCCTGCAGGTTTGCAGATTTCAGGCAATTAACAAGGGCTGCTATAATTCACACAAAGAACATTCATTGTGTTGCCAATAACTCATTTTGATGAATTAGGCCCTGATTATGTTGAATGGTGGGAGGACTATGACTTTTAAACATGTTGAGTAGCACAGACAGTAGTTGTTCACCATAGTTGGTGTGGACACTGAGCAGGTGAGCTGAGCCCAAGCTGTGAGGGGCTCTAGTAAAGCCACTGAGTTTGGAAAGGGGCCAGTTATGTGGGATGAGACTCCTGCCCTTAAAAATGATGATATGCATACTCAAAACGAGGGCAATGTTTCTAGAAGGAAATGAAAAAGTTTAAGATCAAAGAAGACTCCACAGCTTTCTGTCATTTTCTCCCTCCACAAACTTGGGTGATACCAAGGCAACGCGTCAGACTAGAGTCTGTTTTGTTTCTGTTCCAAACACATCAGACAGCTAACACTAAATGCTTTCCAAAAATCTTCTCATTTAACTAACAACAAAAAACAACAACAATAAAAAGCAATGTTAAATGATGTTGTGCCCAGTTCTGTCTTAGATGGGGAAGCAAGGAAACACAGGAAGGAAGCTCCTAGAACTGATGAAGAGACTTCTTTATACAGAGGTACATTTTGGGCCAATGGGATGGTAACAAGAAAGCTAATGGCATGACCAATATAACCAAAGGCAGGAGTTGGGAGAAAATAATGCAGAGTGATGATCTTGATTGTAAAATGCAAGACAGCATGAGAGTTATTAGAGAGGAAAGGTGTGGTGGTTTGAATATGCTTGGCCCAAGGAGTGGCATTATTAGAACGTGTGACCTTGGTAAACCAAACTGAAAAAGCTCATACTCTTAGCCATCACCTAAACTTTGACTTATTTCCCACCCAGCAAATGGATCCCTTGAAGTTACATCCTCCAAGTAAATGATAAGCACCAAGACAAGGAACTGGTCATGGGTTTCATTTTACTTTTTGAACAGATCTAAGCTTTTTTTCCTTATTTAGAACTATCTCATGTCTAAGTCCACTGCCACAAGAGGCCTAGTAATAATTTTCAAACCACCTTGATTCTGATGGGTATGTGTGACTGACTTGTGAAACTGAACTGAGCAGGAAATGAAAGTGTATCCAGATTAATCACTGAGCATGATTCAAAGACTGTGTCTGCCAGGGATTCTGGAAGGGAGAGAGGCAACATGAAGAATGTGTTAGCAAATCAAACTCTTCAGAGATGACTATCATAATGTCATCACCTCTGTTTTGAAATATTCCATTATAAACACTGCATAGAATGGTTTTATTAAAATTTTCTAAGCTTGCTTCTAGCCCTCAGTTATGGTTTATGTGAAATATCTTCCCTAGGTTCATATGTACTGGGTTTCCAGGTGGTAGTAGATGCAGGGGAATCATGGGGCCTTTCTGAGGTAAAAAGTCTGCTGTTGGGGGTTGGGCTTGTCAGTGTTTTCTGGATGATCAACATGATTGCAAGTCACCTAGACCAACCGTCCATGCCTCCTCACTATGATGAGCTATTCTCTCTCAAACTGTGAGGCAGAATTGTTCTTCTCAAATGTTTGCTCACAGAGGTCAGGGAAGTCATTTTTGTTCAGGCATTATAGATGAAGTCTACCTTCATATATGGAGCTATGCATCTCCTTTCAGCTTCATACTCGGGTCACTGGATTTCACTGAAGAATTCCCTGTCTGGTTTGTTCTGTTTTGTCTGATTAAATTTAGCTTGTTGCAGCATATGAACAATTCACTTTTTAAAATATTTTGAAGTTTTAGAGTTTCTTTAGCTAATATATCAATGAATCAGTGTCCCAAATCCCTAAAGTAATATTAGAATGCATTGAAAGATACAGAATTCAGCAGAAAGAAATAAGCTCATTTCAGTAGAGGAATAACCTGTCTCCCAAATCCCATTTGCAATTCTGCTTATCTTTTAAATATTCAATCTAAAGGCTGATGTATCGTGAAAATTTCCCATGTTACCTAATATTAAAGAACAATCCTCAACAGCAATGAATGTTTGTGTGTTTGTCATTCGTTACTTCATGAGTTACATTTTGTTTTTCTTTTTCTGTACACATTACCAAGTACAGCTGCAGCACGCGGCACAACCTTGGCTATCTCTGGCACACAGCTTCTTTGTGCTCTCAGAAAACACTTCCCAGAAGATTCCATCTCACTTAAAATGCTGATCTTTTCTTAATCACTGCTAATTTCTTAGCTCTAGCAAACCAGCATCAATTGTGCAGGAGTCCTTTCTATTCCTGACTCTAAAACTAGAGGCACATTGCCAAAGTTACTGATTTCTAATTCTTTCTGGGGCTTGTTCTATAACAGCAGCAGCAGCAGCAATTTTCTCTTTCCCAACTCCTTCAATGCCTAAGCTCAGCTGTCCTAGAATCTGTAGATTGACCTTGAACTCAGAGATCTACATGGCTGTCTCCTGGATGCTCAAATTAAAGGCCTGGATCTAACCTTTTCATGACCACTATTTCTCAAGAGCTGGATCAAAAAGTCTTTGTCTTTCAGCCTCATGATCTGGATTACAGGTGTGCCCTCTATTGATGAATTGTACTTAATTTCAGATTAAAAGTATAAATGAAAGCAATAACAAGGTAATAATAACCCCTAGATATAACTATCCTTTGTTCAATTGCAAGAAGCATAAACAATAAGCTTAGCTGGGTAGGATCTTGCCCTGAGGTCATCACTCCCATAATCTGTTTATCTCCATGAACATAGGATTCAGGTCCACTCTGCTTCCTGGTGCCCAATTACTCTTGCACCCAAACAATTTGTATTTATCTTGTCTAAGCTTGCTACACTTGGCCAAAATGTTCTTCATGAGAATAAACCAGAGGGCAAAGAGATTTCTGAGATTTCCCTTGTCAATGTAATTAATCTGACCCTCAACACTTTAGCCTTAGCCCAAGCAGACTCTTTAGACAAGGGCAAAAAACAGTCACTTTCTTAACCAAAATATACAAAACAGTCCCTAGGCCACATTCTAATATTCTTCTCCTCTGAAGCATCTTTTTTTTTTAACATTTTATTATTATTATTATTTTCTTTATTTACATTTCAAATGCTATCCCGAAAGTTCCCTATACCCCACCCCCGCCCCTGCTCCCCTACCCACCCNCTCCCACTACTTGGTCCTGGCCTTCCCCTGTGTTGGGTCATATAAAGTTTACAAGACCAAGGGGCCTCTCTTCCCCCTACAACTCCTTGGGTACTTTCTC
>NC_034594.1:122931281-122935110 GCF_900095145.1 Mus pahari
AACCTCGCCAGCATCTGCTGTCACCTGAATTTTTAATCTTAGCCATTCTGACTGGTGTGAGATGGAATCTCAGGGTTGTTTTGATTTGCATTTCCCTGACGACTAACGATGTTGAACATTTTTTCAGGTGTTTCTCAGGCATTTGGTATTCCTCAGTTGAGAACAGCTTCTGGGAAGGATCCCGTTTCTGGTTTCAATCATCCGGCACCTTTCCTGCCCAAGGAGGGGTGTCTGCCCGGGAGGACTCTCCGGGCCTGAACTGTCATCCACCACCTTTCCCGCCCTCTGAAGCATCTTAAAGCAGACCGCCCACAGTTCACCTCACCCTCAGCACCAATATCTTCCATATTCCTATTAGGATGGCCCATTAAACCCCATTTGAAGCATTCCATTGCTTTCCAAATCCAAAGTCCTAAAATCCACATTCCTCTAAACAAAAGCATAGTCAGGCTTATCACAGCAATACCTGGTACCAGCTTCTATCTTAGGATTGTCATTGCTGTAAAGAGACACCATGACCAAGGCAACTCTTATAAAGGACAACATTTAATTGGGGCTGGCTTACACTTTGAGAAGTTCAATCCATTATCACCTTCAGGTGTGTGGGGGTGGCAACCTAGCTGTTCTTCTTTCTTGGTTCTTCTTGAGGCAGTGGAGGGGGAAGAGCATCAGCAGGGACAAGACTTTGTCTTGTGAGACATTTAGGGTTGCTGTTTAAATAACAAAATGCTTACCTATCTTAAGTCTAAGTCACTTTGCTACTATAGTTGACCTGCCTGAGTTGATCTAAGGCCAGATCATAAAACAGCAAAGGATTAAATAAAGTAACCATCGTTCAATCTCTGCAGGAACTAAGCATCTCTAACTTTCAACCTTCTAGTTGAAGTCCCAGAAAGAAAAAAGGGTGTGAAAAGGAAGATTTTTTTGCTTGGCCCAGGGAATGGCACTGTTGGGAGGTGTGGCCTTGTTGGAGTAGGTGTGGCTTTGTGAGCTTTTTTTTTTTTAATTAGATATTTTCTTTATTTACATTTCAAATGCTATCCCGAAAGTTCCCTAAACCCTCCCCCCACCCTGCTCCCCTACCCACCCACTCCCACTTCTTGGCCCTGGTGGTCTCATTCTCCTGTACTGGGGCATAGAAAGTTTGCAAGACCAAGGGGTCTCTCTTCCCAATGATGGCTGACTAGGCCATCTTATGCTTTAATACCCTTGTCCTAGCTGCCTGGAAGCCAGTATTCTCCTAGCAGCCTTCAGATGAAGATGTTGAACTCTCAGATCCTCCCACACCTGCCTGGAAGTTGCCATGTTCCTACCTTGATGATAATGGACTGAACCTCTGAACCTGCAAGACACCCTCAATTAAATGTTGTCCTTTATAAGAATTGCCTTGGTCATGGTGTTTGTTCACAGCAGTAAAACCCTAACTAAAACAAAGGGACAAGATGAAAAGTGGTTTTAGCTTTTATTTGTATGTTCTTAGTTCTCCAAAATGTTTCTATAAATGTTCTCCTCTAAAATGTTCTCTCTAAAAAGTTCTCTAAAAAGTTCTTGTTCTCATAAAAAGTTCTCTCTGATCTCTTCTTCTCCTAATGTTGCTCATTCCTCCTCATAATGCCCTTACTCCAAATATCATTACTCAGTTTTAACCTTACTTCTAAGTTCATCATGAATTCAGTCCTGTCTCCTTTCTTTGTCCTCAGCACTTAATACATCTTTCAGAATACATGATCACATGGTAAAAGGTTCACCACAAGTTTACACATAAATTCAAGTCATAAATTGAATGAGAAACTTACAACAGAGAATGTTTACATGCATAACCATTAAGAGTAATTATCTGGCTAAACATTCATTGTCTGTCACTAGCTTTACACATTCATGGAAAGTTAAAGACCATAACTAAGTTATCATTTAAGTTTTCTATAGATAAACCCAGTGATTAATTTATCTTCTGTCCTTGCACCTATAGGAAGTCCTAAACTCTCTTTTTATGACCTTTGGTATTTTGTTTTACAACCTCTTGGAATGTGATCTATGTTTGTAGATGCCTTCTTACTATCTCAGAAGCAATTAACTCTGACACTTCAAGACTGGCAGAGTTCTCAATATAGTTTTGACATCATAAAAGATTTAATACCAGTCCTATTATAAAATAATTTAATAATTAATATTAGGGTTCTTATCATCATTAATAATTAAGAAATCAACTATTTGTCTATATAGCATCATGACAAGACAGTATATCTTCATTGTTCATGAGAGATCTGCTCCAAATGGTGAGCTAATACCTACGTATTTGTTATGTATACTTAATAATAACAGGAAAGGTATACTAATATCAGGAGTCTTTCTTAAAATGAAATGAATCTCAGCCTTGTCTAGAGAAGCAAAGCTGTCATTGACTTTGACAATCAGTGGGTGGAACCATCTCAGGAAGATCATATGCTAGTTTTAACTTCTCCTTTTGACAATCATAATGACAGGGAGCATGGCAGTGTGTAGGCAGGCATGGTGCTGGAGGAGCCAAGAGTTCTACATCTTCATTGAAAGGAAGCCAGAAAAAGACTGTTACTCCCACTGAAGGGTCTCAAAGCCCACCCCAACAGTGACATACTTGCTCCAGCAAGGCCGTACTTTCTAACAGCACCACTCCCAAAGGGGTGAGCATATTCAAACCATCACAGGTAGGTTTGTTTGAAGTCTTAATATAGAACTCTGGACCATGAAAGATATCAGGGAATGGCTCCATTTTGAGATACAGTGACCCCTGTACTCACTACAATTAATCATGCTTATGGTTTTCCAATAAGGCTGTCATAACCACCTAAGCCAATGTTATCAAGTTAAGAGAAATTCCAAGAAGAATGCAGTCAGTATCCTGAAGTATCATGCAGTCAGTATATCATATATATTGTTCATATATATATATATATATATATATATATATATATATATGAACAAAACATACATTTACTGTTGATTTGGGAACTTCATATTTGGGAAGTGGTAGAATGCTTTAAGTGGAGCTTAATGTGCAATCCTAGGAGAAATATGGAAGACATTGGTGCTGAGGGTTATTTGAACTGTGGGGGCATACCTCACTAGGAGAAGAATGTTAGTATATGGCCTAGGGACTGTTTTGCAATATTTTAGTGACGAGTAAAGTATTTGGCATCCTGTAACACAGAAGTGGTCCAGATTTGTCCCTGCAATTGTGGTGAAGGGTTGTGTATGCTTTCTTTCGGTATTTTACTGGATAAGAGCTAGAAATCTCAGGGCTAGTTCAACAAAGTAGAATTCTCATTACTCTCATGTATGGCAGACTACATTACATAATAGTAGAAAAAAGGTGGGTTGTGGTTTAAGAAGGAACTAGAGTAAATACATAGAATAACAGCCGAGTCACTCCGATATACAGGAATTTGCAATGGCCTAGGAAGAAGGTGGATTATATGATAGACCAGAATTGGAATTATGGCAAGGGCATGAAGCCCTTGCCCCCTGCTTCTAAGAATAAGCTGACCTTAGGTAAGGCTGACTTTTACCCCAGTTGTAAACATTGCCTGGTTCCTGCCAGATTTTATGTATGCATTTCTCTGTTTTGCATCAGATGACCTCAACGTATCACCTAACTTCCTTGTTTTCTTCTGTAATATAAGTCTGATGTTTGCTTTGAGAAATTACATTCAGATCCAACACTCCCTTTTCTTCGTGTCTGTTTGTCATTCACCAACTCCTTGCCCACCTGAGAACCAGGACCCTGATTTCTCCCACAGGTTGAGGGATCAACTGAGTCCAGTCCATATATATATATATATATATATATATA
>NC_034594.1:122935400-122974186 GCF_900095145.1 Mus pahari
TGTGTGTGTGTGTGTGTGTGTGTGTCTGTCTGTCTGTCTGTCTGTCTATCTGTCTGTTTCTAAGTAGTATTTTGTCAATCTCAGGTCCTAGCCTTCTGGGTTAATGCATATCTATTAAAATATGGGCAATCTGCTAAAAAGCTACAATACAAGTAGTCCTTGCACTGGGGAAGCTGAGGCAGGACAATTGCAACTTCAAGGTCAGCCTGGGCTTCAATGTAAATTTGAGGGTAGCCTGAACTGTACCAAGGGATGCCATCTCAAAGACCATTTTAAAATCAAGAGTTAGCTTTATTACATGACTGTGATCAAAGCCTCTGATGCACACTCAGGTTCCAGCAATTATCCCACAGATGTTCTTAGCAGGAAGAACTCAGGCTAGGATCACAAGGTTCTCAGTAGTTGGATCTCTTTAGTTTTCAAAAATAAAAAATGTTCTTCAAGAAGCTGGTATTGTTGTAGTTTACTACATTATGAATTCACACACAATGATCTTTCATATTTCACCACATTTACCTCTACAGATGGTGACATAAAGGCCACACACCAGAAGACCCCAGGTCTGATATTATTTTGAGGAATTTTAGCTAAGTTTAATGACTATCTTGTTTGGATCCTTCACAGGGATATTCAGAATAATAGAAACACAAACAACTGTTTTGCCCTGATGTGATTTTCAGCACCATAATATTTGTTAGAAATAACCAGTATTGTGAAGTTTTCTATGCTGGGCCTTCAGCCTCTTCCTGGTTCCCAAATCATGTGTGAGGCTACACTGCAGAGCACACTGTGTTCAATCTCCTTCAGGAATGCTCTTGTCACATCCTTGCTTTCCGGTAATTTTACACTGTTACTCCCCAAAGCCCATGTAAAGTCTCACATGTCCAGCAGCTCTCAGGTCTTGCCCATTCTTTACTTGCCATGCTTTGGCACACTCAACTTGTTTATTGTTGGTTAATAAAACTAATTATGGTTCAGATACGAAGCATTCCACTCAAGAGCTCACATATTATAAGGATAATTTACAGCTGATGACCTATTTTTGGAGACTCTGGAATTGTTAGAGGGGAATGGGTGGAGAAACGAGGTCACTGAGTTGTGTTCTTAGCATTATGTCTCATCTTGAGAGCCTTTCTGCCATGAGGTGAACATCCTCCTCGGTGGCAAGCTCCTGCCAGCATGATGTTCTAAGATTCCACCAGGTATCTCTTTTGTTCGTCTGCCTTTAGCTCTGGGGGTGACCATTCCCAGTTTCTGATGAACCCAATAAGCAACCAATAATCAAATTCTTCATTCTTTACACTGTTTGTGGAAGAAACATTTCGCATAATGATATAACAGTAGCTAAAATATATCTGAAGTGCCCAAGACAAGCATTTCTGCCTGTACTAATCAATATTTTGTCTCTCAGACTCTACAGCATGCCAAAGGGGGTATAGTGGCTACTCCTTTATCTTTTGCATAAATCAATTTAAAAATTAATCCTCTTTTCTTTATTGCCATTTGTCATTGTTCATAAGAAAGAATGTAAGAGGAAAGAAAATTATAGAACAAAAGAACAGAAAGCTTAAAGCTAACTCAAAAGAGATTGACCAAGAGCAGAGGAAACAGAGGAAGAAGCTCTGTTTGGGAGGTTATCTCAGAATCATAGCAATCCAACTGCTCCAGTGACTCTGAAAACCTTTCATACTAAAAGTAAAATAATTCCTTCAATGGGACAGTGCTGATGCTAAGGTCCTGTTCCCTAATTGGTTCTTGATTTAATCAATAAATAAAGCCAGGGGCTAATTACTAGGCAAATGGTAAAGGTGGGACTTCCGGGTCCCAAGAGGAAAAAAGACACAAGTAAGGAGAGAGGTTTTCTGCCATGCTTTGGAGGAAAAAGAACACAGCAACCATGTGAGGTCTCGGAGGACCTGGAGCCTGTGGCCACTGCCCCAGGCAGGTGATCATGGATGTTTGGCAAAGGCTAGGTGGGACTAGCCACTGAAGTTTAAAGCAGGTGGACAGACAAAGATAAAAATATTAATAAGGGCACACTTTTCCATGTGGGACAGTAATGCCCATCAATTGTTTCAAGACGGCAAGATGTAAAGGGACAAACTATGTGTCTTTTATCCAAGGATTCAAGGGAAACTGGGAATGGTCACCTCCTGGAGCAAAGAGACACCTGGTGAGATCTGATAGAACTGATAATCTCAGAGCAAAGACAGTAGCATAAAACTACATGCTACACTTCCATCAAAGAATAACAAGTGTCAGGGAGATGATTCAATGGTTAAAGTGTTCAGTGCATAAGAATAAAGAGCTGTGTGTGAATCCCCATGAGAAGTCAACCTGGGGAGTGTGTCTCTCCAATCCCAGCGCCCTACGGTGAGCTGGGAGGAAGAGACAGGTCAAGCCCTGGAAACTCAAAGGCAGCTGCTGCCTAGCTTATGCGGGATCAACAAAACAACCCTGTCTCACACAGAGTAGAAGGCCTAACATGGAGTTGTTCTCTGATCACCACACATAGATAATGGCATAACCACATTTTCAATCACACATATAAACAGACACACATATACACACATCATATAAAGCCCACTCATTGAGAAAGATTTTGAAATGATAGAAAAGATTCAAGTTTCTAGTGGTAATTGGTAAAGCAAAGTATTTATTTCGTATGTGTAAATATGAACATTTAAATAAAAATAGTGTTGTAACATGGCATGAACAAATCTAGTTTGGAATAACATTCACACACAATGGGAAGTCTCTTTTACTGAGTTAAACTATTAAATATTTTAAAAAGAAAAGATTTTTATATTTATATAAAACGTACAGGTAAAAAAATGTGAGGAATGTTTAAAATACAGTATATAGCCCTATGTTTATGTCAAAAAATTCATATTGTCAGAAACTGTTGCTAAGTATTACATAATCAACATCATTTTCACTTAACACATGGCTAAATCCTCACAACTCTGAGCAGCAGCCAGTACCTTCTGCGTAGTAAGATGACCTCGAATGTGTTCTGAACTCAAATTGTCATGGAATTCAAATGGCTTGATAATCCCAGCACAGAGATTACACAGTGGGTTTACTTAAAAACTCCTTATTGAAGAATTTTCTTGCTTCAACATTACTGAGGGAAACAGAGCAACGAGATGGGTTCTGTCTTCTGTATTCAATGCTCTCAACAATGGCATCCTTTATCACCTGCCAAAAGATACAGAAGATAAATGATGAGCACAGCTATAAAAATCCCTGAAACATTCGCTGGGTGAAAACAAAAGCCTAGTTTCTTTCCGTCTTTTATTTTCTTTGCACGTGTGCTTGTGTATATGTGTGTGTGTGTGTGTGTGTGTGTGTGTGTGTGTGTTATGTGTGTGTTTGTCTCCCTTTTGAAGTCTACTGAGGGAAATATGATTCTTTTGTGCAAAAACTGTGCAAGATCTCATTACTACCCTCTTGTGAAGATGTATTCTAGGAGTACCATTGAGAATATGATAATTGTAGCAAGGTAAATTTATATTCCATCAATCCTTCACTAGGAAATGATAATAGGAAAGGAAATACTAAATTGGTAATTTTTTTAAGTTAAAAATGTTATGGGAGAACACAAAGGAGGAAGCTGTCCCCCAGTGAACACGGAATGTATATTACTGGAGAATTTTCCTGATTCTCACCAGTAGAGAACTAGTGTCACACCATACTTTGTGATTTCCCCCAGGAAAATACTTTGCTATTAACCATCCAGTGTTACCTTATGTCTATCCAAGTCAATGATGATCAGAGGCAATATACATCATTTCTGGTATGAAATTAACCTTGTTAGAAATTTTAGGAGAGAGGGGAATTTGGATTTGGACAGAGTCATTCCTGCAGTTGGAGAATTGCTTTGGGAGTAGGGTGGGAGGAAGCTCAAGAGTCTCTTTTAGAGACTTATCAACATCCAAAAGCTTCAACCTCCCCCAAGAGTGGTCACAAAACAGATGTTTGGGACACTAAAGGCAGAGACCAGTCACGTGGCCACTCCAAAGCCCTCTTTATCCTCCATGGGACTGTTACATAAGGTTAAAGAATTGACTTCTTGCTTTCAGTTCTACATTGTGAACAGACATGCTTGAAAAGTTCAAAAAGCCCAAGACCCATGACCTCCTCCCACTCAGATCTCATGAGGCTCATCTGGCAACACACACACACACACACACACACACACACACACACACACACAGAGAGAGAGAGAGAGAGAGAGAGAGAGGGGGTTCCTAACCCACAGGTCACCGAGCAAGTATGCTCCAGTGCTTAGAACAGAACTAGGGGAGGACTCAGTTATGTGCACATGTGGTCAGCAACCAGCAACTTATCACACCCATTGGTAGAAATCTCTATTTCTTCCAGAGTGGCTAGTTAAATATGCTGTCATATTACCAAACAGCAAAATAAAAACAAACAAACAAACAAAAAAGAGAAAAGAATTTATCCTGAAGAAAATTGAGTCTTTGTTGTTAGTCTCTGCATGTAGAAAGAGTCAAATATTACAGAGTCTTTTAAGTACATGTTGGCAGAGTCCATTTTCTCACACATAAGGGAGATATAACTAATTCTGTGCTTCAGATATATTGAAAAAGACTTGAGTCAAAGGCCTCCTTGGCCCAATCATGTCCAGGTTGTGTGAAATAGATGAAAGTCAGCCTACACTCTTCAGATTGTTTCTTCTTCTTTAAAGATTTACATCTTTTATTTTATGTATTTGAGTATTTTGCCTGCATACAAGTGCACCATGTGTATCCAGTATCTCTGGAGTGTGGAAGATGGAGTTGGATCCCTTGTATGCATGGGACAGTGCATGGGAACCGAACCTGAGAGATATGCAAGAAGAGCGAGTACTCTTAACTGCTGACCCATCTCTCTACTCTCTGCTTCTTTAAGACAATAATAACGTTATTAATCTTAGATTGCTGGGAATTGGAGAATATTGCTATGAAGTGCTGTGGACAGTGACTAGCATACATAGAAACATCCTAAACAGACATGTGCTCATACCATTGCTTATAAACTGTGTGTGATAAAAGTTAGGCTATAAAGCTTAGAAGAAGTCAACATGGGCAAGAATGGGCTCATTACACTGTGTGAACTGGCAAATCAATCCTGCTATTCAAATGACCTTCTGTATTTACTTTTAACAGTCTCTGTCTTTCTAGATTCCAGCTGGCCACCATGTTACCAGCCAATTCTGCTCCTTCACACCAGACGCAGATGCAGGGTAAAACAAACCATCCAAAATGCTTTAGAACAGAAAAGACCCAGGGAATAGTGCACTTGTGATGGTTGTCTGACTCTGTCTGTCTGTCTGTCTCTCTCTCTCTCTCATACACACACACACACACACACACACACACACACACACACACACACACACACANAGAGAGAGAGAGAGAGAGAGAGAGAGAGAGAGAGAGAGAGAGAGAGAGAGAAAACAAAGTTTTGAGACAGATTTTTTTAGCTCAATTGTAGACTACTTGCCTAGTGTATATGGAGCACTGTGTGCAATATCTTAACACTATAAGAAAATAAGGAAGATAGAAAAACTAGCAATGTTGGTATCACAAATTAGTGAGATATAAATGTGAATATATATATATATATATATATATATATATATATATATATATATATGTATGTATGTATATTCATTCTAGGGTTTGCCCTTATAACAACAACAAAAAAAATCCAAATCATTTGGGATAAGAATGTGCAAGTTGAACCACTAGATGGCATATTAACACTATGAAACCACTGAACAGGCTTCTGTTTCCTCATAAAGCAGCCTTACTGCTGCTGTCCTGGGAACTTAATGCTTCCAGGCCAAGAACAACTTAGTATTAAATCACTTGCTAATTGTAAAGCTTTTAGAAGCTACATGATATATCTGGGTGGATCTAAAATGCCTTATTTAGTATCTGTATCTTTCTACCTTTTTTTAAAAACCAGGAATGATCTTAGAGGGTTTGTATAATTGCTTCTCTCCCTCCATGGGGTTTCAAATTCTGCCTTCCAGGTTTATTCTAATAATATTCATTGTTTCCTAATCTTCTATATCCTCACTGCTTATCCCAATTATTATCCATGCCATCTTTTTCTTTCTACACCATTGAAGAACTTTCCAATTTGTTTTTTAAAAACAGTTCCCTTAATACTTCAGCACTTTCAGTAGACAAATAACAAAAATTAAATCTTGGAAAATAAGATCTTCCTCCCTCCCACCAAATGAATGATTTTGGGGGGTCTATAGGCAACTTGAGATGCTTAGAGCATCAAATTAAAACAGTAGTCCAGGAGAGAACGTTATGGTGTAACCTTACAGAGAAGACACACCTTTAGAGAGGAATAAAAATAATTACCAGCATAAGAAACAACTACTATTTTCATAAAAATTACTTTGAGTTTCCTGGCTAATGTTTGATTTTATGTAAGTCTGAAATACTATGAAAACCAGGATTGTTGGTGTTTGACCACAGCACTGAGACTATTAAAGGCACATAACAAATATTTTCTAGATTAATAAATGCCCAGGATAAACCATGAGGAAAATATAACTGGAGTTAAACACACTTGCTTTCATAAGCACAGGAGGCAAGCAATTTTCTCCATGAATAACCATAAAGCTAAGGATGGAATGTTGTGGTAAACGCAGGACATATGAAACACATGGAAACTGGTTGGCTTGGTTGGAAAAGAAAGTGCGTGTAGAACACTAAGTAATAAGGCCACTTGGGAGAGAAATTGTGGACAGAGAAAAGAGTAGGGAAGATTTATGACTTAAGCTCAGTCCCCACTCCAAAACTATAACTTCTGGCATTTTTTTCTAGTTAATCTATTACTTGATTCCTATGCCTATAAATTCAAACACACACACACACACACATACACACCCCCCCCACACACACACACACCCCACACACACACCACTCTCTCTCTCTCTCTCTCTCACACACACACACACACACACACACACANCACACACACACACACACACACACACACACACACACACACACACACACACTTCTATCTATCCATCATGCTTCTTCGGCTGATTTTAAGTGTTGAATGTTTAGGACAAAGTATTTGGTTAATATTAGGTATTCATACTTTTGGTTTTGTTTTGTTTTGTTGTTTGTTGTTTTTTGGTTTGTTTGTTTGCTTGCTTGCTTGCTTGCTTGCTTTCCTCTGAAACAGAGTTTCCTAAGATGAAACTCGGGATCTTCTTACCTTAGCACCTGGGCTTTTTGTTCTTTGGTGTTCTATGTCTCTGTGACTTTGAACATAGCCTGGCCCATCTAATAATAAAGACACATTGAGCCAATATACAAATGAGATGGGATAAGGCCATACAGAGCATGAAAAGCAGATTAGTGTGGGGGTATTCGTGATCAGAAAAACACACCCTCGAATGAACCTCTCAAAAAGAAAAAAAAGGCCTTGGAAACATGTTCTTTCGTCTATTGTCTCCTGGTCCTATCCTCTAGGGCAATCCAGAGCAAGTAGGATCTCGCTCTTCCCTAAAGGGGAATATAGACATTAGAACTCCCACTGTCTAAGCCCAAGGTCTTGAAGAAAGTCTTGGACTTATTCCCCACCTTTCCTTCCCTAGAAACATTCCTAAAGGAAGGCTCTGCCACATCTGATGGCACATCCTAAGGACCCCCCCCCACACACACACACACACACACACACTTCAAAGCATCCTGCTTCATACCCAGGACAGAATGCTATACAAGACCAGAAAAAAATGTCCAAAAGACCCTCTCTGGATTTCTCTCAGAATTAGACACTACACATTCAATTAAAACAATCATATTTCTATACATCTGTCCATGCATTCATAAATCTAAAATTTTTAAAAAAAAATAGGTAGTCCATTTTAGAACTCTGAATTTTTACTCCAAAGGATCCCATATTGTATAGAACCATGCTCTAATAAATCCATGAGGCTTTCCTCTGGTTGATCTATATTTTGTTTAGGATATTGGCCAAGACTGTGTGTGATGTGCAGGAGGAACCACTGTCTCCCCTCCCCTGCAACCCTAATAAAATAGGTCAGATTATTCAACTTGCAGATTATCTTTTGCATAGGCAAAAACTGTAATTTGTACCTAGCCAATGTAATCATAATAATGATTAGACTAAAAATTAACTACTAGTACTTAAGACACATACTTTCCCTCCTTCTGATTAACACTTTTTAACACTATGATGGTCAACATCAACTGCCCCCTTGTCACAATCTAAAATCACTATAAGATAAATCTCTGAGCATATTTATGACCGGTATATTAAGTGAGGTGGGACGAATCAACTTAGAAGTGGGCAGTGTCATCCCATGAACTGTCGTCCTCACCGCTCTGTGACTATCACTGCTGCTTCATGAACCTACAGTCATACCTTCAGCTACCATCATGGATGATGCCCTCAATTTATGAATCCAAACAAACATCTTCTGTCTTCTTACACAATCAACAAGAGAAGTAACTAATAAAAATACTTTATAAAACTATCTGACAAAATGGAAGCAGATGATGCACACTGGCAAGTACTGAACTGAGTGATGTATAATAGTACCATAGAATCTGTGTGAATTTGCCTACTGAACTGATAACTAAATAAGAATGGAAAACAAGCCAAGTCAACAGGTACTGTGAAACAGTCCTTCAAACACACGCTCCCTCCAGACCAAAGCGATGGTTTCTGAGTGTACATAGTACATGGGCAGGTATGTGCTGTAAACATGCTTCATGGTCAACAACTCCATCTATAACCAGTGGCAACTTTTATCCTCACCCTCATTATATTCAACCAGTCGACGGCTTATAAAAATAAATACCTGAAAATACATTGTATATTCATGTGAGGTGCCAGGAATTATGATCACTATTCTTAGAGTACAAAAGATAAATGCCATGTTTTTTATGGAGTTCATATTATAAGCAGAAAATAATATAAAAAATAAAACTTATATTTGCTGTTCCAATTTTTTGAGTTCCTATTATATCCTAAGTACTTAAGTTATTTTAACTAAACCCCTAATCCTGTAAAATGCATCACTGTTTCCCTTACAAAAGAAGAAAATAACCTACCAGTTCAAGGTCGCCCAGTTAAGAGACAGCTGAGCAATGACTAGACACACAATTTTGTCTGAATCCAGAGCCTCTGTATACCACATACCACACGTTCACCAGTCTAAGTCACTGTACCCTAAGTTTCTAATAAGGAAAAGAAAATCTAAATCCCACAAAATTCCCTAACTGTAAAAGCATCACAGCAATGTTCATCGTAAAGGAATTTGGGAGGACTGAGTAAGGGCAGAAAATTGATGCTAATGAAAAACCCAGACTGCTGTCAAAAAGTGAGCCAAAGCAGAAGCACAGCACAGGGAAAGGACAAAGTCCTCAGCGAACGAGCGGCAGGAGTTCCCAGCTGTGGGTTACACAGAAGCCTCTTCAGACCAAAACCAGATCAGAAAACAAATCGCAAGAATACACCTTAAGCCACAGTGCCTCTGGCCACAAGGTTGAAAACTGGTTTAGGTTTTGGTAGATTAACGACTTTGCATCCTGTTTTATTCCAGTTTATGCCAGACGAAACCATTCGGATGACCCACATGCACTTTTGCTTACGTGTAAGTCCTTGTCTTGCTCCACTCAGAGGGTGTGGGAGGCTTGAACCAATTGAATTTAATGTACTTTGCTGCATCATAAGCTCAGCAAAACTTGAATTATTTTTATGCATAACCACTTGCCAATAATTTTTGTGATAAAATGTGTTTATTCTTGGATAAATACAATGCAAGAGGTCACCAAGAAGATAGAAGTAAAAATAGAATAAGATGCACACGCACACACAGAGGAGGCACAATCCACTTAAATCTATGTCAAAATGACCATTTAATTTAGGAAAAAGCCTACATTCATTAATTTAACATTTACTTAATGCCTACACTGTCACCATCTATAAGACTTGTTTATATGGTAAATCCTTAACATTTTCACTGTTTCATTTTTAGATTCTCCATGCACTTCGGGACAGCAGGAGATTGTCATGCAAAACTAAGATCATCATGTTTGAGTGGCTTCTGTGTACAGGGAACTGTTTATGCCCTACCTGGTTACACATTCATAGTCACACTGCCCCAGTGATGAATCCTATTGTTCCTGCTGTTAAGATAAAGAATCCAAGCCTCCTGAAGTTTGAGTAGTAGATTCAGTGACAAGTGGCCCCGAGGTGAGAAAGGCTCCCATAGACTCCTATATTCAAATGCTTCTTCCCTAGTTGGTGGAACTGTTTGGGAAGGATCATATTGTGTGGCCTTGTTGGAGTGCATGTGTCACTGGGGTGGGCTTCTATGTTTCAAAAGTCATTGCCTTCATCAGTTACCTTTCTCTCTGCCTTGTGGTTGTGTCCCAAGCTGTAGACTCCTGGTTAATGCTCCAGTCCTATGCCTGCCTGCCTGCTTGCTGCCATGTTTCCCTGCTATGGTGATCACAAGATGCCTTGGTCATGGCATCTTATGACAGCAATAAAAACATAACTAAGCCCCATGACCTATCCTTTATGCAAAATTACTATAAAACCTTTATCTATGCCTCTAAATGACATGCTTCAAATGTTAGCGGAAGCTATAAAAAAAATGTTGGTTTACACAAAAGGGGGTAGTTTCATGTAGAAACTCAGTGATTATGACACCAAGCATGAAATCTGTACAAGTTCAAACCAGGCAAAATCCTATCACTATTCTATAACTAGTGTGGGGCTAGTTATAAAGTTCTAGTTCTAGCTCAGGAGCTATTGGTAACGAACAAAAGAGGATTTATTTTTCTTTAAGGATATTACTCTTTCTAAAGAATGGTCACGCAGCCAAGAGGATGTAGGTGGCACTCATTGGACTTGACATACTAAAAATATTAGAAACGAGACACAAAGTTGGGTATGCAAGAAATTGGGAGGTGCATTTGGGAAGAATCTGGGAGTAACACTGTCTATCATAAAAATACAATGTATAAGATTCTTAATTTTTATACATTACCATATATTTGATATGTTTAATATATAATGCTTAGTAGTTTGTGAATATATAATGTTTATTGAGCTATAGTCAGGACAATTGTTTTGAAAATTAGTCTATTTTTGTTCAGGCCTTAAGGTTTTCATGTCTGCATTAAATAAACTACCTTGAATGCTTGTAAAGTATGTAGGTAGAACTATACAGTAGCTTACATCAAATGCTTTATCAGGTCTAATATAAATGGGAACTGGAACAGCATGAGAAACATAGTTGTTTAAAATACATATGTGAATTTGTATTCAAATATTTTTATTTCTAATGGGATATTTATAGTTCCTACAATTCTAATTCTTTTCATTAAAGGATAATTTATCAAATTTAATATATTTTACCCCAAAGATTATATGAACCTATTCTTTTCAAAGTAGAATATTAGGATCTCCTTAGCTCTCTTTTCTTTTAGTATCATTAAACTTTATAAAATACAGCCCTACTTGTGGACTGGAGAGCTGGCTCTTCATTTAAGAACACATACCAATTTTATAAATGCCTGAGATCCATTGTTATCACCCATGGAAGGTACTTTGTAATTGCCTGTGGCTTCCACTTCATGGATATCTGACACCTCTGGCTTTGGAGGCCACCTGTATTCACAGGCCCCCTCCTACACACCTACATAAAATGAAATCTAAATAACATAAAACACAACTTTATTTTGAAACATTCTCTGTGTTTCTCGTGTCACAAAATTCATGTCTCTGTTTTCTTTACATTGTAAGCATCACTACAGAAATAAGGTACCATGAGGTTTTTAAATATTTACTCCCAGGTAAGATTTACTAAGCATCTGTTAAGAAAATGATATGTTACAGCTTTGGTAAGGACATTACATATTAGTCATTGCATACTGGAAAATATGGGCAAAAAAGAAGGAATTTTAGAATTTATAGGAACTGGAGTTTATTAGAAATATTCTTGTATGATGACAGAACTGTATTGATTTTTTAAGTATTATGGCCAGTGTGTCATGAATGCATTTGACCCATCTTTAACTGTCTCAAGGAAAATGATCTCAAAAGCATGTGCACTAATGTATGTCAGTTTTCCTTTAGCACAAATCTAGTTAGGTTCCATAGAAACAGCACAGTCATGTGTTCTTTCAAAGTCTTCATAATAGACCTCCATAATTCATAATCCACAATCATTCATAATTTCCAAATAGATCACCAAATCAGACATGATATGCAACTCTAATTCTCTTTCAGTTCTTATTTTCTTTCCTAATCCAGTGAGCTCAGCTTTCATAGGCTATAATAAAACTAGTTAGATGCTTAGATTTGGGCCCACAAGCTGATGATCTCAATCACACAACCGCACTATAAAAGGGTGCATTTAACACTAAGCAATCTTGCAGACAAAGACTTTCAGGAGCAGATATGCTAGTGACAAGAATGTTTGATACTGCAGGGAAAGACTTGCTTCAGAAGTCTCTTTCACAAAGCACACAGGCTATCTCAAAGGCCGAAATGCAGGGGACTGGGGTACTTGGTAATACTATCAAGATCTACGAGAACCAAACATTAGAAAACATTATGCCATTGCTGAGACTTCTCCAATATTGAGATTCATGGTTACACTCTTTCCTGCCCATATACTGCTCGTCCCCTACTTCCCTCCTTTTATAAATTATTTTACCATAAAGTGGATACAATACATATATCAGGAAAGCTGGGAAAGAACACTCACTTCACCAAACAATGCCTAAAGTGTGGGTTCTGATTAGCCACAGACAGTGATGTCCTTATTTGTGACTTCTTAGTGTCTACTAGAGGTTAGTGAGATAATTCAGGAAAAAGGCACCATGTTTTGCATATGGTCACCTCAGAGTCTTGTCTGTCTTCTTATTGAATTCATGTATAGGCTAATGAGTTTCCATGTTATCAGCTGTGGGAGATACTCACATCAATGTTGTTTAGTGTGTTGAAGTACATCAGATCATGTAGTCTTTTGAATGCTTGATTGGGATACTGAAAGTTGAAGGTTGAAAATGGCGATTCGGGGTCATCAAAAATGTCAAAGTCAGCGATTTCTTTCTCTTCTTTGGTTTCCCTTAGAACGCCTATATGCCAAAAAGAATATGCATCTTGCTTTTGAAAACTTAAAAAAAAAATTTTCCAAAGCATACAAAACAAGTATGAGGACACTGAGAATCACCAGAAAGCCTGTGATTCTAAAAAATAACTCTATTCCCTAGTCAGCCACACTCAAGTTGGGAAGATACCCAGCTTCCTTGACTGCTAGCGTATGTGTGGGAAGGATGACCCTGTATCCTGGGTGCTCTGCCTTATACCCTTTCCCAGATGGGTCATGTTCCTCTCTGAGTAGCTGGCGTATTAACATGTGCTATGTTGTCTGTCGCCCTGCCCAGTATCAGTTCCTCACTCCCTTACAAATAAACCCTCTGCACTTGAAGCTTGTCCTGAGAATCTTCCTCCGGGGAAATCCAAACCAAAACATTGAACCCTACTCAACCATCAGAAGTCCCTGTACTTACCAGCCTCTCGGTTTCTCCCCAAGAACTACCAGTAATAGAATATTATCTAGGTTTCTCTCAGTTTAAAATCAGGGTTTCAATTTGAAACTACGGTTTCCGTTTGAAAACGAAAGATGCCAGCCAGCCTTCCTTCTCCAGGATGAGGCTTGCCTCACAACTCCACTCTCACTTCTTCTTTATCATTCTGAGAAATCTAGGAAAAAAAAAACTTCCCTATATCCCATTACCACCCAGTGCACAGGGGTGGGGCGGGGAGTGTTTCTAATCACAAAATGGAAAACTGCATCTTCTGGTTTGAGAAATATTTAGCAATTAAAGCCTTGAGAATGCCATACCACCCTGAATGCACCGGGTCTCATCTGATCTCAGAAGCTAAGCCAGGTTGGGCCTGGTTAGTACTTGGATGGGAGAACACTTTTTTTGTTAATGAGAATCTTTTTGGATGCACTAGAGTTTATCTACTCCTCCAGATATGGAAAAACGGAGTAACCATTTTTTGAACTAGATCTCCTTTGCTGTAAAATATAATGTGGCAGCTGAAAATGATCAGTTATGCTGTGGTTTTTTTTTTAAACAGGGTTTTGTGATCAATTAATACTCCCAAAGCATTTTCCATGATTTTGATTTTCATGATTTCACAAAGTTGAAAGTCAAACTATTTAAAACATTCTTTATGAATTGGACACCTATCAAACCCAAGACTCTGGTTCAATGCCCTATCAACTTTAGCTAAGCTTGTCATTCATCTTTCAGTCTCTCTATTATAAGGAACATGAATCTTGGGGTAAAAACGAAGGAAGGGCTTTGGGCTCCCAGGTCACTGCTGTTTGTCATGGTAAGAGGCACATTCCCCACAGTCACAGTTCATGGGACAATCTCAGTGTAGTAGTATCAACAGCTTAATAGCAAACATCCTGCCAGCCAGACTTCAATTTTACAGGAACATACCTGGGGCCTTATACTTTCTGAAGTTGATGTTGGCCAGAACAAAGTGGATAATGGTTGGGCAATCCTTCTCCACATCAGGATTCTTAGGTTTAAAAACATAGCATTCCTTTAATCCTTCCCGATCAAACACATATGGATCAATCTTTGGAAAGGGAAGCTTGTTCATTTTAGCCCACTTCTCTGCAAGCAGAAGTTCCTGCAGGGAAGAGAAAGATGTACTTAGAAATGTTCAGTCTTCATTCATTCTGCTGGTCTGTCCACTGTTCAACATCCATTATCTGCCAGCAGTTGCTAAGACAAAAATAAATAAATAAATAAATAAATCACTGTGCTCAAGGGCTGTGCAAATTGCCAATATCTGTAAAAATGACTCTTTAAAAAACCTCAGTACCATGACATCAGTTCTTAACACAGACTGGCTAAACGGCAGGCATCTGACAAAGGCGTTAATGAACTGATTTGAATAAGAACTTAATTACTAAAGAAAAAGATAAATGGTTCAAAATATTTACAACTATGTGAATGGGTTTTAAGCCTTGGGAGGTTAATGACTCTCACAGTGAAGAATGGAAAAACCCTGCATCTTGTTTTGTCAAATTGACACAGCTAGCTTTATCTGAGAAAAGGGAAGCACAATTGGCAAGATGCCCCAGTAACACTGGCTTGTAAGCAAGCATGTGGAAGCTTTTCTCTCTTTCTTTTCCTTCCTTCCTTCCTTCCTTCCTTCCTTCCTTCCTTCCTTCCTTCCTTCCTTCCTTTCTTTCTTTTTCTTTCTTTTTTCCTCTTCCTCTTCCTCTTCTGCTTCTTCTTCTTCAACACAAAGTTTCTTTCCATAGGCATTTTTCGTAATCAGTGATTGATGGAGGAAGGTTTAGCTCACTGTGGGTGTTGCCACTCATATTTACATAGCTGTGGAGTATATAAGAAAGCAAGCTGAGCAAGCCAGTGAGCAGCACTCCTCCACTGCCTCAGTCTCAGCCTCTGTTCCTGCCTCCAGGTTCCTGCCTCCAGGTTCCTGCTTCCAGGTTCCTGCTTCCAGGTTCCTGCATCAAGATGCTGATCTGATTCCCTGGACAAGTTACATGCTATAAAATGAACTAAACCCTGTGCTTCCAAAGTTGCTTTTGGAAGTTTCATCATGGCAATGGAAATACTAAAATACCCTGTTACTGAATTTTATGCCTGTCATCTCCATCAAAGCATTAAAAAGATCAATTACATTATTATTTTACTAAGAATGTGTCATTCTTCAAGTGTCGTACATCATTAACATGGTATAAGTTCTTGTATAGCTGGTAAGATTGTTTGTAGAGAAAACGCTTTTTTAAAATGCTGGTTGTTTTTTCAGTAGCTACTACACACAGTTAGATTTAGACCTTTTGGTTTTCCGACATTTCTATTTGGATTTTGTATTACTAGTAAATTTTTTTAAAACAATGTTTCCTTTTGTTTTATTTTTAAATTTGTAATAAAATTATATACATTTTAAAAATTAATTCGTTTATGTATATATGATATTTGTATGCCTCTAAATTAGAATTTTTGGCTCCTGCTTATGAAAGGGAAATGCAAAGCAACTTCAGACCTTAGTGCATCAAGTCAGTGAGTTCTGAGTTGAATGAGAAACCCTATATCAAAGAATAGGGGGAGAGCAACTGAGGAAGACATCTATATCCTCTTTATCCACCTCTGGCCTCCACACACAGGTGCAGGCATGTGTACGTACACCACCATTTGTATGCATGCACTCAACATGAAGGTGTACTTACATTGCCCCCACACACACATACACACGCACCCACATACACATATATACACACACACACACCATACAAAGTGTAAATAAATAAAATTTAGAACTAAATTTAACCTGGGAAATCAATGTGGAACGTTGTCAGGAAAAAGGAGGCCTCATTTCTTTTTCTATGTAGTTTCAGGAGCCAGAATAAATAGTTGGTTATAGAGCACCATGGTGTAAAACCACAGATTGGGCATGGTGCCTGAGTGGAAATGTCAGTTCCGTAGCCTGGGGCATTTTTCTGAACTTACTATTCTTAACTATAAAACACAGATTATAATCTGAATAAAAAAAATTACTTAGACCACCATCTCTCACACAGAAAAGGCTATGCAAATATCCAATCAATAAATAAGGATAAAGAGAAGAAAAAAAGATGAAAACAAAAGAAAAAGAAAGGAGGAACCATATTAGAATATGTTTAAAGAGACAAACCACTAAGATGGTAGTTTTTTTAAGCTATTATTGTCATACTGATTAGGTCAATACTGATCATCACTGGCTGAGGGCAAAACACTCAGCGAGTGTAGTTGAATGGCTCTCAGCAGTACAGCATCTAGACGCTATTAGGTGAGGGACATCAGTCAAGTGACCTTTCATATTCAAAACCATCAGAAATGCTATTAAAAAGTTACGCATTTCCAGAAGACAGGGCCATAAGCCTACACTATGTCCTCAGTGTATTTGCTCACTTATACAACAAGTACTGCTATATATATGCTTAAGAGAGGACCTGCATTTGAAGCTTTGATGTGTTAACATCCATAAGAGAGAAACAACTGAAAGTAGTTCAACAGTTTGGGAGAGTAGGGAAGGCAGAAGACAGCCATACACCTGGGATGTATGGGCTAACAGGCCTAGCTGAGACAGACACATGCTAATTAGATGATCCAAGACCAGCTGCCTAGACACAACAGTCACCAGGCACCAAACATGTAAGGGGGCCTAAAGTCACCATGGGAATTGTGAGCCACAGGATAGCATGGGGACTAAAGTGTCACTGCTGTCCCTGACATAACCAGTTCCCGAGCACATCTCTCCTATGCGTCACTGTTTTCCATTTCTCAGCAATTTGCTTTCTGCCTCTGCAAAATGAAACTGATCACCACTCTCATCTTCACAGTGTAGCTGTGAGGATTAGAGATGAGACATGAAAAACTCGAGTGGACAGCAAGTATTTCAATCTGGTACTCCAATTTCAGAAATCATACAGTTTTCAGTACTCTTCATGTTTCAGAAAAGTCATGAACTTTACATGCATATGTGTTTATATATGGGTACATCCCTAAATAGAACTGATCAGTCTGTATAATGGTACGTTTTTGCACATTTTCACCACTAAGCATTTGGAACTGTGTAAGTGATTGGTGTGCCCTTCCCAGGGGAAGTCTACACTCCACTCTCATCATTCCTAAGTTGCCAGTAGTTCGTTCTTTCTATAGTGTTAAGCCCTCCTGGTCTTTCCTCTCAACCTCAAAAGAGATCACAGAGTGACATACGGGAGAGTTTGCAGGGAAGAGAAGGTAATAATTTAATTATATTATAATCTCAAAAATTAAATAAGCAATAAAAATCCTAAATATTTAAGGAATCTGAAATTTAAAAAAAAAGTCATGAATTCTAGGTTGATCAATTCTCCCAAAATGTATAAAGAGATAAAATCTAAGAAAAAGGGGATTCAATACATATGAAAGCAGTTGCTTTCAGAAAATGTTCTTGCTGAATATGGTTCTGCTTTGCTAAGAAGAAATTAGCAGATGTAAAACTTCTCGTTTGAGGTTCTTGAAGACTTTTCTCATTTGTCTTTCCTCCCCCATTGCCCCATGCCGCTGAACTCCTCTTGCTATTTCATGTCTAGCCTTATCCACAGTTATTCATTCCTGATTATTCAACATCACAGTCAGACCAAGGCTCATACAGTAAGGCACTTGCGTGAGGGCCAGGCAAAGCAGCTTTCTAGTGTTTACTAACATGAGTCAGGGGGTGACCAAATGATATATGGCTGCGTGGAGAAAGAAGGAAAGGGAATGAGTTGAGGTAAAGGTCTGACTATTTTTAGCTGGACAGAGTTATGCTGGGATCAGGAAGTGATGGAAACTTTCCCTTTTCTGCTCCAATCCCAATGTGGAAAAGATTAAACACCAGTGACTGAAAGGGCCATGATTACAGGATGGAAAAACGTCTCCTTCCTGACGTCTCCTTTCTCTCCAGTAAGACTGAGAAACAATGACACAGACTGTGAGTAAACCCCTCAATTTGGAAGAATTAAGACAAAAACAATGTTTTAGTGAGCAAAAAAAGCTTGATTCTCAAATCACGGCATCAGAGTGTCCGCAGCTGCTTGATGCCCAGATGCTACACTGTTCTGTACATCCTAAGCTTACATAGTACTAACTGCAAACACAGCTTCTTATCGAATAAAGAATCAGGGTTCCTCTTTCAACGTGGTACTTTCAAAAATGCCCATACTCCTGTTTGAGTACTAAACTATAATTGAAAACCAAACAAACGAACAAAAACCTTAAAATAATTTAACATAGTAGTTCTCAAACTGTTGGTTGTGACCCCTTAGGGAATGGTCTAACAGCCCTTTCACAAGAATTGCCAATTAATTAATTTGGACCTATGATGTATTTCTCTATACAAAGACATATACATAATAATAAATAGGTTTTTCACAAGAGAAAATGATATTTTCATCTATATGCAAACATAGTATATGTTTACCACCCTATAATTTCCTCGTTATTTGAAGCCTATTTTTAAGATTGTGGAGATAGATGACCTAACACACTATATAAATGATGTTTAAGACAATAAAATCATTAAAACTACTAAAGGAACTAAGGTAGGATGGACAGACAGAACCACCACTTAGAATTTACTATTGGTTGTTATAATTACCATCTCTTCTAATAAGGAACTTTCTTTTGTTAGACTTCATGTGCCTCATAATGTAGTTGAGTAGAGGGATACAAAGCTTGCATAACACATGGGGCACTTAGTGTTCCACTAAAATCTGGGTATACACTTGCAAAAACATCCCTGGGAAAATTAATATTGGGTATATGTGCTCACCACAGTGCTCTAACCTCCAGTGACTTAAAGGAGGCCCTAAGAGGATTATCCAATAACCTAGCTATCCACCTGTGAATGTGACCTTATTAAAGAAAAGGGTTCTTCAAAAACATATTATCATAATATTATTACTCGATGTGTATGCCTATGTATGTGTATGTGAATGTATGTGTCTGTGTATATATATGTATGTATGCCTCTATCTCTCTCTTTCTCTGTCTCTCTGTCTCTCTGTCTCTCTGTCTCTCTGTCTCTCTGTCTCTCTCTCTCTCTCTCTCTCTCTCTCTCTCTCTCTGTGTGTGTGTGTGTGNTGTGTGTGTGTGTGTGTGTGTGTGTGTGTGTGTGTGTGTGTGTGTGTGTGTGTAAGTCAAAGGATAACTTCCCTGAGTCATCTTACTGGCCAGAAGAAGGCTCTTCACAATATAATTAAGTCTCTTGAGCTGTGATCAGCCTTGATTGTGGGGTAGGGGTTAAGTACCATGACAGCTTTGCCAATAATAGATGAAGAGACACATAAATAAAAATATCAATAAAAACTGAGGTAGTGACCAAGGTCCCCAAGCCACATTGCAAAGCATGTGCAGAGCTACCAGAACCCACAAAATGAAACAGTTCAACCATGAATCCTAATAGTGAACAAGCCGTGCTCATACCCTCCTCAACTGCAGGACCCCAGCACTGTGACACTACACTTCTTTGTCATTTTAAGCCCTATGTATGATGTCATTTTTTAAATAGCCACTCTGAGAAAGTAACAGGAGAGGTAAACCTATAGGCACAACCGTCAGAGTCCTCCACAGGCATGATGGGTTGCTATTTACCAAGATAACCCAGGCTAGTGTGTCTCTGCAGGCCACTCCATCATCCAGGGTGCCTTACTGTCTGCAGATCTATCTCTTGGACTGACTTGGGTGGGTAGTTCCCCTCACTAGGCCTGATAGAATACTGTGCCCAGAGTCAATTCTTGTAGACTATGATGAGACCCAAGTGAAGAAGTAAATTACATGCAGGGTAGTTCTACACCAAGGTCCATGACCAACAAATAAATGCGGCTAATGTGGACAAACATAGATTAGTTTGTTCTATTTGTGGGTCCCCCAAATGAACTATATGGAGATGAATTGAGCAAACACATGTTATTCCTAACACATGTATGTATAGCCAGCCAAACTTCCATTGATACTTCTGTCCTTTGGCCCCCTCATCGCCTCCTTCCTTTTCCTTCTATTTGATAGAGTAGTCCCAATGTTGTGGCTGGCCTCTGCTCATGAATCATTCAAAGGAACATTGAAAGAGTTAGCCAGACCCACGTGTAATACATGGTATGTGATATAACGAGTTATAACAAAGTGACTTGAAATATTCTTTTCGTAAAATACAGGAAAGTATACCAGCAGTAAACCCAAGTTCTGCTGTTCCCCAGTGGACTTGCTCCTCAATAAAAACCAAAGCAGCCTTCCCCCTAAATTCGGTCTGTTTATTCATGAACTCTCTGCCCTGCCTACTGGGACAAGCATCATGGGGGCTACTGACAGGTAGGCGTTAAATGGAAAGTCAAACAGACACTGTCTATACCTATGTTTTTAAATGAGTAATAAAAGTGAAACTCAAGAAAAATGAAACACAGGGCCGCTCTCCTTGGAGAAACTAATAGGAATAGTGTTCGGAATTACGAGACTCTTTACATCACTTTTTTTTTAAAACAGTGTGTCCTATCTGCTCTAAAGAAAGTAGCATTCCTTATAATACTATTGTTATGTTTGAAGACCAGTTACAATATAGATAGCATGGCTGATACCACCATTAATCAAAAGCCAGGACGTTCATTCCTGTACATCTTCCTAATAAAATCTGAGATTTAACTATACTTAGGAAATGTGACTCATATCAATAAAACAAAAAATGAAGTCAATGACTGTGTGTTTTCCTTCTTTTACTTTTTTCTTTTCTTTTAAAAATAGGGCTCGTATAACCCATACTGGTTATGAACTCAGGGAGCTGAGTGTGATCTAAACTTCTATTCCCTTGCCTCCACTTACCAAAAACTGGTATTGTGTGGGTAGCTCCATCCGGATTTTATGAGGTGCAGGGGTTTGACCTCAGAGATTTATGCATGGCAGGCAAACATCCTACCAACTGAAGCACACGCCCAGTCAATGATGAAATTGCTCACCTTCACAAATGCCCTACTCTTTAATGAAAATGGTGTCTATATCTTAGTCTCATAAACAGAAAAGGAAGCCAGTGAGATGGCTCAGTGACCACAGGTCTGATGACCTCAGGCAGAGCCCAGGAACCCATATGAAGGAAGAAGAAAAGCTACTCTCACAAGTTGTCTTCTGACTACCACACATAAGCCCACATACTTAAACACAAGACACACCGACACACCGACACACACACACACACACACACATCTCTCTCTCTCTCTCTCTCTCTCTCTCTCTCTCTCTCTCTCTCTCTCTCTTAAAAAATATAAACTGGGAGATGGGAAGATGGCCCCTGATTAAAAGCACTTCTTTTATAAGCATGAGAGTCAATTTCCTTCTCTAGCGCCCATATCAAAACCGAGGCAGGGGTGCGAATGACTGTGACCCCAGCACAGGGGAAGGGAGACAGGCAGGACATCAGAGCTAGCTCTCTACCCAGCCTAGCAAAGATGGCGAGGTTCTTTCTCCAAGGAATATGGTACAGAGAGATACTGAACATACTGCTCTGGCCTTAATATATGCCTAAAGTGGTGGGTGTTGCAAACTCAAACGAGTACACCACATACATATAATACACACGCTTGCACACAGACATGCACACACGTATACACATACCTTCAAAGACAGATTAGAAGAGGAACAAATCATCAAAAGATCAGCATTTTTATATAGAAATGTTTGATATATACATGTATATATTCCATATTTTTCATATATTTACTAAGTATATGTTCTTCTTAACCATAAGAAGGAAACATTTTAAAACCCTTTAAAATATTTCTCTTATTTGTGTTACTAAGTGGTACCTAGAACTCCGTGGTAGTACCATCTCATTCAGTAGTAAAGCTCTGACTCATAAAGTGGTGGCTTTGGCATTTTGCCCTCTATTGGTTAAATGAATACTCCCGTGCCTTCCACCATCAGAACCACCTCCTTGGAGTCATCACTGGAGACTACCACCAGGGCATGGGTTCTCAGGTTCTGCCTGTGGTTTGAATAGTACAAGATTTTATTATCCTAGGCTGGGCTTACAGTAAGTCACAATTTTAACCTTTTCCCCTTCCATCTGCCAACTCAGGTTAATCATTCTAAGATTCCAATTTCATGATTTCATTTGTCTGCTGGAAATCCTCCACCAAGTCTCCATTTCCTACCTTCCAGTGTTAAAATTTTCCCTGGAGTCCTCCTCCTGGGCTTACTATCTGTTGGTCACAATCAGCAGCCCAGCATTTCCAACGTGCTGGCAGTCATGTCTGGGCAGTTTACATACCACTCACTCACTGACTTACCTGTTCCCTGACTGCAGGAAGCATCAACACATTCACATCCTGTTCTACAAGGCATAGAGCTCACTATTATCTTACTAATTCCTGTTCTCTTGTTGAATACCACTAACAGCCTCAAAAAAAACTGAATATTAACGTATTTTGAATATTAACGTTTTTAAAATATTATCCACTTTTCATCCTAGGAACTGTTAGCTTTTGCCACAATTAGACTGAACTGACAATTTCGTACAGTCTAGAGTCATCTAAGAAGGGACTATTAATTGATTGTTCAGATCAGATTGGCATATAGGTATTGCCTTGATTTTTAATTGATGTAAGGGCACAGTCTTAGTCAGGGTTTCACTGCTATGAACAGATACCATGACCAAGTAAGTCTTATAAAAAGGACAGCATTTAATTAGGCCTGGCTTACAGGTTATGAGGTTCAGTCCACTATCATCAAGGTGGGAACAGAGCAGGGCAGCATCTAGGCAGGCACAGTTCAGGCAAAACTGAGAGCTCTACATCTTTGTCTGAAGACCGCTAGCCGTATACTCACTTCCAGGTAGCTGGGATGAGGGTCTTAAGCCCATGCCCACAAATACACACCTACTCCAGTAGGGCCACACCTCCTAATAGTGCCACTACCTGTGCCAAGCATATACAAACCATCACAGGCACCCAGCTCACTGTGGGGTGCCCCCTGGGCATTGTTCTCCTTACCTTGAAAGGGGGGCTGGTGTCACTTGGTCTTGCAGAAAAGTCAAAGGAGATGATAAGGTCTACACCTCTCTGAGGTCGCAGAATCAAGGGATATGGCAGGTTAAACGTGAGCCCACTGTCTACCACATGAATCTTTTTACTTTTGACATCCAGGGGTTCATATATTCGTTCAAATTCATCTGGATCTTTAAAAAGCAAAGGCAAGAGAAGAATGAATGAATGAAATGGTCTTCTGACGTTAGTTCAGTTACACAAATGTTTATTTTATACTTGAGAGGCAGAGCATCATGTGGTTAGATTTTCCAGCTTTGTTGGACTCGGGTATAGGTTTAACGCTACCAAATGCTGTTAAATGAATAGCATTAAGTCTTAGTTTCTTCATCTGTAGCATCAAAATGAAAGCAATGATTAAATAAGATGCTAAAGGAAGAACTTAGCTCAGCCCCTGGTATTGACACTAGCCATGATGCCTTTGATAGTATTATATGCCATTACAGTGTCATAACTGACTTGAAAATATTTCTTCAGACATCATCTTGTTTATTTATTTGTAGCATAGAGGTAAAGGAGAGGACATTTAGAAATGGAGGATGAAACACACTGAAAGAAACATCTGGAAAGAGGCATAATCGGAACAGATCCATCTGCCTCCATCTGGACTGAGTGGACATTATACTACGAGATAAGGATCCAAGATAAAAGTCTAAACTGCACACTCCATAAGCACGGGTTGTGTGTCCACATTCAGGCACAAGTCTGGGGCCTGAGCAAGCCAACTAAACACTGATAGATGCTATCAGACTACTGTCCTGTAAGTAAATGCACTGACAGGACAGGACAGTGACGACGGCCATGTCAGAAGTATCAGAAGCCAATGTGGTGAGGGAGGAATGAGCATCCACCTATTCCATGACTAAGGGAGACAGTTCTGAGAGACATCCTTGATCTGGAACAGAACCACAGAACCAGTATTTCTGCAACCGTCTATTTAATAATTTCAGAACCCTTGCCTCAAATACCTGAACATAGAACATAGAGGTACAAAGGCTAAGGAGAGAGCAGCATACAGTCAAGAACACTGAAGTCATTTGTAGTAGAAAGCTCAAAAGGCAGCCACTGAAGAGCACAGAGATGACCCCCGAATACCTTCAAGCTCCATGGCAACGCATCAGTAGCACCTGAGCATGAGTAACCACAATGTTAAATGTTTACTGCAGAGATGTTTCCTAGTATAATAAAACACAAGAATTCATAACTAGTTTGGCTTTGCAAACCCAGTGCTTTCTCTTTTTGTTTTAGCTAAGAGAGTCATCAAAACAGGTCAAAAAGTCAGCTGCCTCCCTTCCTTAACCCCAAGATTGTCTCTGAGGAGCTGCGCATGGTCTAGGTGGGTTCTTAAATGGCACGTGACTGAGTACCGCTGTCCTGCCTCCAAGATAAAGTGACACTGAGCATTCTTTATTGTGGTGCCATCAGCACACGTTTGGAAATCATTAACTGCAGTCCCGCAGACAAAATAAGACTTTCATGATCAAACAGATTTCAGCAAGTCAGAATTGAATACCTTACAGGAACAGCCGTGTAGATGGCATGTTCCTATTCTCCTTGCAGTCCCTGGGAGTAACAGTGGTTTGTGTGAAGGGCCTCTTAACCCCCACAGTAAGCTACCATTCATTTTTTACCTTATAACAAACTATGAATTATGCCAACTAATTGGTGAAGATATCCAACTATTAAAAGGCCTGGCTGGGATTTAAATGTCAGTTGGCTTTGAAAGCCTTAGAGCCCTCAGAGTAACACCTAAACTTGGTAGGCTCTCCCAGTATTTTATGAGGAAGGGTTGGGGGGGAGATCAGGTTTTGAAAGTATATTTGTACTCTTAGGACCAATTTATCATGTGACAACTACTAATATGTGGAAAATGTGTTTTAGGCTACAATGGGCAAACATACTCCTGTGATTGAAAGCACAGACACCCCCCAAGCCTGTAAGTGAGTTCATCTGGTTCTCTGACAGATACAGAAACAACACTGCTCAGCTATTAAAAACAATAAATTTATGAAATTCTTAGGCAAATGGATGGATCTGGAGGATATCATCCTGAGTGAGGTAACCCAATCACAAAAGAACTCACTTGATATGCACTTACTCATAAGTGGATATTAGCCCAGAAACATAGAATACCCAAGATACAATCTCCAAAACACAAGAAAATCAAGAATAAGGAAGACCAACATGTGGATACTTCATTCCTCCCTAAAATAGGGAATAAAATACCCATGAAAGAAGTGGCAGAGACAAAGTTTGGAGCTAAGATGAAAGGATGGACCATCCAGAGACTGCCCCACCCGGGGGTCCATCCCATAATCAGCCACCAAACTCAGACACTATTGCATATGCCAGCAAGATCTTGCTGAAAGGACACTGATATAACTATCTCTGTGAGGCTATGCCAATGCCTGGCAAATATAGAAGTGGATGCCCACAGTCATCTATAGGATAAAACACAGAGACCCCCAATGGAGGAGCTAGAGAAATTACCCAAGGAACTGAAGCGGTCTGCAACCCTATAGGTGAAACAACAATATGAACTAATGAGTACCTCCAGAACTCGTGTCTCTAGCTGCATATATAGCAGAAGATGGCCTAGTCAGCCATCGTTGGGAAGAGAGGCCCCTTGGTCTTGCCAACTTTATATGCCCCATACAAGGGAACGCCAGGGCCAAGAAGTGGGAGTGGGTGGGCAGGGGAGCAGGGTGGGGGGAGGGTCTAGGGGGCATTCGGGATAGCACTTGAAGTGTAAATGAAGAAAATATCTACTAAAATAAGTTAAAAAAAAGAAAGAAAGAAACAACACTGCTATAAGACCGGTAACGGTTAATTAAAGCAGTGGTCCATGACCTGCCTAATGTTGCAACCCTTTACTACAGTTCTGGCTTTGAATCATAAAATAATTTTGTTGTTGCTTCATAAATGTAATTTTACTACTATTATGAATTTTAATGTAAATATATGCTATGCAGGATATCTGATATATGCCCCTCATGAAAGAGTTGTTCAGCCCAAAGGCATAGTGACCCACCAGTTAAGAATTCTACCTTAAAGAGTTAAGTTGTATCTGATGAATCCATCACATAGATTCAATTTACAACAGACAAATATTTGGATATCTGTGTCTTGAACTCTGGCCTGAGTTATCTCATGTCCACTTCTTAGTCAAGATAATGTGTGTCACAGTAAACACTATAAACACAAAGTAAACAGGAAAGAAGTCACATGACTGATGAGTAACTCCTCCAAAATTTGTTTCTACAGACAATTAACTATTTTACAATAAACTAATATGGAGATTTTTATTATTTTATAATTTATCTTGTTTCAAAATGTCTGAAAGCTGACGTTATAGATATGAGATAACTGCACTTTTTTTTCTCATTTTAGACTAAGAACTGTTTTAAGGCACTCAAAATTTAATATGTATGAGCAGAGTTGCCATAGAATAAGATATAAGCTTCTTCTAATATTAATGTGTAGATTGGACAAAATCTAAAATGTAAAGCCTTTACTTTTCCTTAGGTTCCATGAAGAATCTGTACAATTAAAAGGGGAATATCTTCTCATTATCTTAAAAGTGGCATTTCAGTTGTACAATATGGAAGGGGTATTTTGGGTTCTGTTTTACTTTTTGTTTTTCTTGTAAAATGTGAAACTTTAATTATTTAAAGCAAAGGCACAGGTAAACACTGTAGGTTATACAGGGTTACAATCAAAAATCCAACAGTTCAACGAAATACACTTGTCACTTTGCGTGTCCAATGTATTACCATGTCATCTGTTCTCTGGAGGGAAGAGGTATGTAGATCCACAGATGTAATGTAAAAGTTGGATTTTAAATAGCATCTACCCTTTTGTTAATAAGAAATTTTAATTAATTTCAGAATAAGAAATTAATTAAAAATTGCTTGCTAATCTAGAGCAGCAATAACTTTCAAGCTAAAACTCATCTGTTTTTATTTTTTATTACTGTGATTTACTTCTTTCTGTGTGGCGCGGGAGGTCACGCACATGCTATGGCCCACATATAGAGGCCAAGGACAACATGAGAGAGTTGGTTCTTTCATATGAGTCTTAGTGGTTTCACTTAGGGTGTCAGACAAGACAGTAAGTGACTTCATGCACTGAGCTATAAACAGGAATTTTAATAAACTCTTTTGAACCAAAGGGATCACAGTTTGTGATAAACCTTTTAGCCTTCACAATAAACAAGGGATTTTTCTAAAAGTCCTACAGGACTGGAAGAAGATAAGATTTATTTCTGTAAAACCCTCATCTGTATATGCACTAACAAGCTCAGTGAATTCAGCCTAATACACAATTATGTTTAGCAATGGTGGTATCTAAACAATACATTTGGAGGAATTTATTATTGAACTAACTAGAACTTTTACATATATATTTCTATCAAGTAAACATGAAACACATTAAAAATAATTTAAATGAAGTATTCACTGAGATGTAAGAATAAACCTTTTCCCAAATATTATTAACAGAAAACAATTTTATGTTAGAACATGTCAAGAGCATCTCAAAAACTGAAGCTGGAGAAATTGCTCAGTGTTTAAGGGCACAAATTGTCCCTGCAAAGGATCCAAGTTTAATTCCTAGCACCCACATCAGGCAGTGCACAACTGGAAGTCCAGCTTCAAGGAGCCAACGCCTCTCTTGCCTCTTTGTGCACACACACTGACCCATAACTAGATAATAAAAAATTTAATACTCGCCGGGCCTGGTGGTGCAGGCCTTTAATCCCAGCACTCGGGAGGCAGAGGCAGGCGGATTTCTGAGTTCGAGGCCAGCCTGGTCTACCAAGTGAGTTCCAGGACAGCCAGAGCTATACAGAGAAACCCTGTCTCGAAAAACCAAATAATAATAATAATAATAATAATAATAATAATAATAATACTCTAAAACAAATCTCAAGAACAAATATTTAGTGCATATGCTATACATTTTAGAATGATGGACATATAGTTGCTTATGTTGATTTTACTTCTTTAAATTGCTAATAAGTGTTTTTATTTTTTTTTTTCAGGGAAAGGGAATGAGACAAGGTGATATATACACAGCAATTCTTCTCCAAACCTCACAGCAAGGGGAAACCCCAGCCTGGTCACACTTGTGTATAGCCATGCCCACACCGACCTAGAGCTCCCTCAAAATGGCTTGTTTTCTCTTTCCTATTAGTGTTATTATAGCCAAAACAGAAAAATCCTTCCATGAATGAGCTCTTAGAAGAAAGGCCTTAAGGTGCATTTAATCTTCACAACAGCAGTGGTTACACTGAATGTGCTGCCTGGTGAATCTTGAGGACCACGTATGTTGCGAGTGCTTCTAAACTTTGGATGAATGCAGAAAGGAATGAAGGAAAGAAACCAGGTGAGAGTTCTGAACAACTGTTAAGACAAGGTGAGCAATAAAGACATATAATTCCTACAGTCACCGAATTTGGCTAATCAAAATACAGGGTGACCGCATTCAATTCTCATCTCACTTAAGCAGCAAATGATTGCTTATTCTCAATATGCCCCCAAATGTCTTTGTGTTGTTTATATACACATAAACATATTGTTTAATATTAAAAAAATAATTGGGAATTCTGTGCTCTCTCTTACGGTCCTAACACTGACAAATAAAAGCATATTCGATACTGTAAAACTGCCAGGAAGTTCTTTAAATGTGGGGAACATTTGCTAGGATGTATGCAATGCAAACCTCTGATGAACTGTATTGGCAAAATGATACTGAAAAAGAGATGAAACAAAGTATACACCAAGAAAACTTCCATTCTTGCATCAGCAAAACAATGACTAATAAAGCCACAGGGACGGGTGTGTAATGGAGGGAAGACTTAGAAGCCAACCAGACCCTGAGACCTGTGGCCCAAGCCAAGATCTGCTGAGCCATTTGGAACAAAGACAACAGAACTAGTTTCTCTGATATTCTTTGTCTAGAAAGTTAAGTAGCTGAAGGTCCTTTATAGATCTAACAGCTATGAGTATAATTTGCTTGATCCCATCAGCAGTCACCGTAAAGCACAAGTTTCAAAAGAAGCACTTACCACAGGACAGTCAAGACAAACATATGCCACAAAACAAGAAAAATAATGCCACCAGCTGTTTTAATCCATTTTTAATTCGGGCAAACTTACTTTATCACAATTAGACTTTTATTACAGATAATATGCATAGATTTAGGGATAATAAATGTATAATTAAAAGTAACTCATGCCTGGCAGTGGTGGCGCACGCCTTTAATCCCAGTACTTGGGAAGCAGAGGCAGGCAGATTTCTGAGTTCAAGGCCAGCCTTGTCTACAGAGTGAGTTCCAGGACAGCGAGGGCTATACAGAGAAACCCTGTCTTGAAAAAAGAAAAAAAGTAACTCATATCCAAAAATTTAAGGCCATGCACACAATACAAAATGCAATGTTTGTTCCCCTTAAAGTCAGACAAACAGAAATCAACAACAAATTCTGAAGCCTATAATAATTTCCAAAGGCAATGGGAAAGCTTCAGGGAACTTTGTTGTTGTTTTAAATATCTGATCTAAAGTTTTACAGCATCATAGTAATGACCTTAAGACAGAGATGATTAAAAATGATATTTAGACGACTAAGAAAAGATGATGGTGTGATTGAGAAGAAAATTTCAGGCCACCATATAAAAGATGTATCGCATATTACTTACCAGCAAGGCTAACATAACATTTAATCTGGACATCACAGGGAACTTTAGAATAAAAAGTTACTACACTTGGGAATTTCGCTTAGGGACAAGTGTGAAAGTGACTAGATACTTAACCAAGCAACTTCACAAAGTTTCCTAATCTTGTCTGAAAACTGGAGAGGCATTTTCCCTGTCCAGATGGGCACTGCAGAAGGCTCCACTCCAACCCCTATGCTGCACGTTCCCTGTCACCACAAGGGGGCGCCAGGCCTAGAGAACTTTCATCGCATCCTCAAAGATCCCATCTGTAGAGACCTGGCCTTTTCCAAAGAGGCCCGCCCACGGGACAGGAGGAAATGAGACATAGTGGTGCTGCTTCTTCTCTTTCTGCTGCCAGGCACGACTGTGGAGGCGTTTGGGGAATGAGTCTGGTGTTTTTGGAGTCACTCCTGGAAGCCTTGGACTTGCTTCTCTAATCCTTAGAACAACTCAGGAAGCACCTATTTCACGGTAGAGGTTTCCTGTTGTCTCTAGGGGAACCCTGATCAATTAAGAAAGTACTTCAAAGAATATTGTCTATACTAGCATGGCTAGGCCATTTCCTATCCAATGTATTTTTTTCAATAGGAGCAGGAATGGTAGTAGTAGTAGTAGTAGTAATGTCTCTCACAAGTCAATGTTCTTAAAATTGAGTATAATTAAATGTTGACCGGAATTAAAAATGCTTCTCCCCAATTAAAAATAAAGATATCCTGAAGTAGTTTACATGGCTGACATACCTGCTACTGCTGCGTCCAGCTCGTCGTCATCGAAGGAATCCTGGGAGCTGAGGTCTCTCAGGGGAGACAGTGGATAAGATGTGTTGAGATTCAAGCCCAGCATGAAGTTATGTACCTTTCCCGCGCGTCCTTCTCGGGTATTGAATAAAGTCGAGTCACTCACCAAGGCCATTAGCATCCGATGGACCCAACTTGCTTGGTTGTCGTTTTGGTACTCTTTTTCAGCTTCTTCATTCTCGGTGCCTGAAGTGGAGGAACATGTCACATGCCAAATATCTACACACATGCCACACAGGTTTTGATTACTATTAGCTTTGTTAATCATCAAAATTAAAACTGAAGTTCTAGGGCCTTTGCACAATAAAATAAAATAAATGCCCAGTGGTTTTTTGCTTCCAAGACCTCATAGTTACCATTTACCTACACACAAGGTCAGTCTATATTCTTCACTGAAACCTCTGGATCTATTTAAAATTTTCACATAAAAATTTTTCTTCCTTCTCCCTCTCCCTAGCTTTCATCCAACACACACACACACAACACAGACACACACTGAGAACCCATATTACTTCATACTACTACCTATGTTTTCTAATTTTTCCTAAGAGTCCATATCCTGCTTAATAAACATCCGAGGATTACAAAAAGCTAGGCAGGACAGCAGACCCACCATCTGACTGCTGATAAATAAACACTCTCATACATCGATCTTATGACCTGCTTATAAAGTCTGGGGATTTAAAACTCTGTAATTTAAACAAATGATATAAAGAGTTTTAAAATTCTCCAGTGGTCCAGAGAAGCAATGAAAAATGATTTCCTCCTCGCAAACCTTGCCCAGATCAACTCCAGGGGAGGGCTCATTCTGTGTTCGAATCCTCTCCACGTTTAGTGTGTCTGAGGGAACCACTTTCCAGCCTTCCGTTCCTCATTAGGAAGTCAATCGCACAGGGTTATAATGAGAGTTATGGTGATTTGGGTCCCAGGGTAAAGTTCTCAGGGAAGTGGCTGGCCTTAGATTCCAGCTGGGAACAGAAAGCCTTATAGCTGGCAAACAGCAGCATAATCTTATCAGTGTCAAAGAGCAGCTGCTCAGAACCCTTCTGCTCTGGCATCTAGGAACCAAGTCAATAAATATACACACATACATAAAATTCTGTGTATTGATGGGTTATTTTTTCTTAATTTTTTAAAAAAACTTATTTGTGCTTTATGGTGTTTTGTCTGCACATTTACATGGATTGCTTGAGAAGGCCAGAAGAGGGAGTCAGATTCCTTGGAACTGGAGTTCCAGATGGTTGTAAACTGCCACAGGGCCTCTGGTAGAAGCTGCGAATGCTTTTAATTGCTCAGCCAACTCTCTACACCGACCACCACCACCTCCTATGTTTTGAAAGATGAGAATCTATATTCAACTTCTACAATTTCCAATAAATATATACTAAACACACATAAAGCTGTAAGCAGACATCTGAGTAACTTAACTCTTCCTTATAGAGAAAAAAAGAAATGGATCTGAAAAAGATTCAGACAGCATGCTTCCAATTATATACCACTCCAGGAGAGACAACAGTACGGAGGGGGCAGAGGGATGAGTTTTCCCCCCGGCTGCCCAATGGTTAGGAAGAGAAGATTTTGAGAGCTGTAAAACAACTCCATGTGATATTCTAGTGCATCATCCACATCGGGCATAACCCCCAGAGGGAACTCTCCTCCAAGCAAGCTCAGAGAGACCATGACATGTCCACTGAAGGACATCCATGTAACAGAGAGCACACTCTGATGGGACGAGTTATAGTGGGGGTGGGGAGGGGGCATTGTCTGGGCGAGAAGGAGGCAGGAGGTTTACCAAAAAGACCTATCTGTTCCATCTCTCATGGAACCTAAAATGGCTCTCATAATATTTGTTTTAAAAGAACAGTAAGAACTAATACACAAGTATTCGCAGTATCATCCTCTAACTTAAAACAAAAACAAAAACAGCAAATTCAAAGTTCTTGAACTTCTCAGCCTCAAAAACTGGCTAGTGCTGAATCGTGACTAAATGTCCTGGTCACTTCTGGGATTTACTCAGTAAGTAACAATCAGCTACGTCCACTTCATGACCTTTACTAACTATTCTCAAAATACTAGACATAGGGCATGAGGCCCCTTTGTACTGGCTTGTTTCCTTCATCAAAAACAAATTGTAAAATGCAAGTCTGATCAACTAGCAAAATGTAAAATTTGAACTTTTAAATGAAGACTTCTGAATTAAGGCGTGTTTCTTGCGGGCTGGGGCCTTTTCCAGGGCATCAGCTATTAAGCAGGGCTACTGGTCAAATCGGTAACCCAGGACTGAACCCTAGCTTGGCTCCACCCTGCTAAAGGCTTAGATGCCAGAAGGAAGTTGCTTTGTAGTTTTTCGTTTTATTTCTTCTTTTTATTTTATTTCTCTCTCTCTCCTGCTCCCTCTCCCTCCCCTCTGTGTGTGTGTGTGTGTGTGTGTGTGTGTGTGTGTGTGTGTGTGTGTGTGTGTGTGTTTATATAAGGCACAGCACATTCTTCCCTATGCCATGGTCATGAGCAGCTACATCCTGTGGTGAGGTAACTGCTCTGAGCCTTGCATAAACTTGTCTTATACAGACATAAGAGCAGCCTGGCTATGAGAAGAGAATCTTAGTTTTTAGTGATAATTGGAATGGGTGGAGAGCAAGCATCCACCACTGAATCCCATGCCTGGGAGAATTCGTTGTTTTGGACAAAACTGTCTTCTGCTTTCAAAATCTAAACAGTCATATTCAAATGGGAGAAGATTCTAAGTTCTAAATGCTTTTTCATTGCCTATCTGTGTGTGTGTGTGTGTGTGTGTGTGTGTGTGTGTGTATGTGTGTGTGTTTGAAATATTGGGTACATTTTTATCAACTGTTTTGTTGGAAAGTTTTCCACGTATACAATCTCATTTTTTTCATTAACAAATACCATGATGCAACAAATATCTCCCATCCTCCCTCATCCTCCTCACCTTCATCCTCATCTCAAATGTCCTGCTGACCACTCGGACCCACACCAAACTGATAACTCGCTGCCGTGCCCCAAAGCAAAAAGCAAATCCCTGATACCCACAGGTAAAAAGTCTTGATGATTTTAACACGCTTGCCCACTGTGCTCTTACTTAGAGTTGGGTTACTGACCATAGCGGGAAGTCAAGGAGCACGTTGACAGGCAGACCTTTCACATGGCTCAATGATTATTTTAAACATAAATATTTTCACTAAGGTTGAAGTCACTAAACATATCCCCCAATCCCTCTTTTCACACTAAGAGGTCCCAGCTTGTTAAATGGGCTTTGGACAGAATTCAGTATCAGCAATCACTTCAGACAGGCCCATCTGTTGTGGTACGTACATATATGTGAGACGTTAAAAGCAAGGGAAAGACGTGATTGTGTTGCCTCTCATGTTCTATGCAACAGTCCTGTCTGCCTCGGGACAGCCCCCGTGCTGACACTCCAGGACTTAGGTTGTCATCAGTGCTTAGAGACATAGAGATGGGTTGGATGGACAGTGCTCTCCCCTCCCCCGCTCACCCTCTCTCAGAGGCTCTCACTCTCTCACCTTTGGGTCCTTGGGCCTCGTCATCGCTGTCGGAGCTATCGTTACTTACGATGTGCTTCGCTGTAATATTTTCTATGGGAAGAAGACAAAAATCATTGAGACATCTTGGGGATCAAATTCACAACTAAATGTACGGGGAAGATGAGGGAATATTGGTGCAAGTCTTTAATTCCAGCACGCAGGTGAGGGCAGGCAGAACTCTCTGAGTTCAAGGCAAGTTCCAAGCCAACCAGGGCTATGTGGGGAGACTAGGTCGTATTCCTTTTTAACTACAGAGAAGTGATCTGAGCAAAACTACAGGAGGAAGATTACTGTGTCTACCTGGAACTTTAACCTTAGTGTTGTACGTGGAGACTCATCAGATTCGCTAGTTCTTAAAAATGTATCACTGAGTGAAATAATAATATCCCAGTAAACAAAATTAATCAGTGTAAATTTATCAATTCCTAGTTTTAAGGAAAGGGCTTTTATGAGTTCATTGTAACTCTAATAACTGCTTGATTATATTTTTTAAGTAGTGTTTATAAAGGAGAATAAAGGACAAAACCAGATCTACAAATGATCTACTAAAGAGTCCAGAACATGGAGAACAAGTACTCACTTTATTTAACTTCTGATTTTTTGCCAACACTGAAAAACCATCTGTCGGTTTCCAGTATGTGAATAACTTGGGTGTGTTTTTTTCTTTCAAAGCATACTAAGACCAGCTATGAAAGCTAAGAAGCACTGCACAGTCTTAACATCAACATAGTGGTAAAAGCTGGTCTAACAATTCACCATCCTTTACCCAGGGGAAATGCATCTAATTTGTGAAACCTGACAACTATTCTCGTGATTAATATTTGCAGAAAAATCAGACTTTCTGCTGGTTCATATGAACTATTCTTCATAGTGACTTTTTCTTCTCTGCTAGCAAATAGAAAAGACTATATTTCTTTATTCAATTTCAATACACTAGATCCAAATTTAGCAACTTTACTCACAGAATCACTTGGGAGAATGCAAGCTCAAAAAACCAAGGGATGTGGCATGCAGCTTCCCCTATTTCTCTCTTTATACATGTTAAACTCACACAAATAGCAGGTGTATGGACAGTTACATAATGAAAAGGTTAGTAAATTCCTGAAAGGTTAAATTTAACTTTTACTGGCGTTAATTATTAAGTACAAAATTCAACAAAATAAAATACTCAAAATGTGATTTTTCTTTTCATAGTATAACTATGACAGTAGTAATTCTGTTGCACAGCAGAGGGGGGAAGTAAGAAGGACATACTCCAGTTGTCATACACTTTGGGTGGCTCTACTGCTATATGCACTTTTCTTTCCTTAAACATTTTCTCTTGTCTGTCTCTGTGGCTTCCATATGTATGTCTTACTTTGGCTGCATTTGGTATGCTAATTTAAGAAAATTCCATTGTTTTCTTTCTAAGGATGTTTTCAGAGCTTGACTGGATTTAACTGAACTCATCTCTTGTGTTTTTACATAGCTCATTTTAGTAGCAAAATTTCCCACATTAAAAAAAAAATCAAAAAAAAACAACAACAACAACAAAACAAAAAACAAAAAAGAAACTCTTTGAGCAAGTAAATTATTTCATTTAAAGTTATTTAATCAGGGTCCAGTTCACCTTAAAATCTTTGCTAAGGCAATAGAGAAAACAAAAAACAAAAAAACAAAAAAAAAAAAACAAAACAGGCAAACAAGTCCCCTCTGGGTGCCCCTTAAAAAGAGAGACCCCACTTAGTCAAAGGATGAAGCAGTCCCCAGAAGCCCTGAGTCCCCTCAGTCACCTCTTCTGGAAACCCTTACATAATCTGAGGTAGCATGCCTCCTGCTGACCAGTGGAGCCCAAGAACACAATATGCACTGCCCTCAGCCTGACACACAGCAGCCAGTGGCCAGACTGCTGGCCCCGAAGGGACTTCTCCACAGAGATTTCTCAGCACTGTGCGCTGTAAACATCTTCCTTTTTCTTGGCCTGCAGCCATTGTCTCGCCCACCTTCTGATGTGTAATTTCAGCCCTATTCTCTTCCTGCCTTAGGAGGAAAAAAATAATAATTAACCTGAGTTATCAGGATTATTCAGCAGAGCAGGAACACAGGAAGCAGGCCACCCGCGTGGGCTCCCTCTCTGCTTTCCTTTCTCTTTTTAAAAACCTTCACGTAATTCAGAAAAGACTTGAGTGATTCAGAAAAGACTCAGTGACTTCCACAAAGCTAAAGTTGAACATCCCTGGTCACCTACCAGGGATGCCACTAAAATCAACCAAGCAGGATTATCGCATCCCTACTCTTTAGCTCAGGCTAATCCAGATCTTCCTATAAAGCTCACGTTAGGTATCATCTTATGATCTTCTGGTGGGTAACCCCAACTTGCTGTTGTTGTTGGTATAATGTTGGGGATCAAATCTAGGGCCCTGCACAAGCCAGATAAGTAACTGACCACTGAAGCTGCCTCCCAGACCTTCATCTTTATTCACTTTGATGATGTTTTAACCATGAAGAGATTGCGACTCTGTATCAAAGATCACCTCTGGCTACAGATAGTAGTCACTTTGCCCACCCCTTGCCTTAGTGATGCTTGGATGGACCAAGTACTACAAGCTATCGCTGCCCTTTCTGGTTGACTCAATGTGTATCTAGAAATAGTTGGTCCTAATGAAATGTTACAATCACTTTCCCAATACTTAGTTATGATCCCAATGAACAAACGGTGCTCTGAAAGAGCAGACGAATGAATCCTCGCATGCTACATATAACTACCAACAACTGAAAGAAAATCTCTCAGGAGGAGAAACAGTACTACTACTCAGAAGGACACGCATGGTACTCCACACCAGGTTACAATTAGTTTCTCTTCTGCATATAAAGCTTTATGTCAATAGCCATTGCCATGGTCGCCGGAGGTCATATATTAGGAGGGAAAAGCACAGTAAACATTTTACATGAACACATTTTTAAAAAATGAATTGATTATTTTAAAAATGTCAAATTTTTTTTGTATTCTGTGTTCTCCAAACAGACCAGTGATATTTCGTGAACAGGGGGTGGGGAAGAGGTAATTGACTCGTAGGCCCTGATCCCCGATACACTGCCCAAGTTCACTCATTCATCACTCTTGTTTGTTTTCTTTCTGAGACAGGATTTCATGTGTCCCAAGGAGTTGTCTGACTTGTGCCCCATGCCCGGGGTCCATGTTCCTGGGAATCAAGTGCAGGATTTTTCAGGCTATTGAGTGCTCTATAAATAGAACCACATCCTTGTCCCAAAAACTTAAATTCAGCATTCAATGGCCTCTTCCACAGTCCATCAAAACATAGTGCTTACTGGACATAGACCTCAAACTGCTGGGCAAGTCATGAATACATGCACCACTTTTTTTAAAAGTCAGATTTATTCATCCAGAAAAATGTATTTCTAGAGTTCTATTTTAATAATGAATATAATCCACTAGTTCTCCATAGAGGTTGTCTATTTTTTAAAGATTTAGAACACTAATTTTGAATTATAGGATGTTTGATTTAAAGAAAACCATTAGTTTTAGCTTACAAGACATGACTTAATTTATCTGCTTTTTCTTTTTGCTTTTGTAGTGTGAACTAGAATCATCTGATCAGCTAGAAATGAATGCCGGATGTCCTGGTAAAGATCTTCTTAGGATCAATGAGTAGTATTTGTAAATTTCACAACTGGAATGCCATAAGAGTACTCCAATAACTTGGATATGATTTTTAGGAAACGCTTAAATTGTTTCAACCAAGATAATGATGAATTCAGAATTAAAATCCTTATGAAGATTTAATGTTCTCCACATATGTGAGTAATTTATCAGTATAGTTAATTATCAGTGTAGCTTTTCATCAGCCCAAGCCTTTTACAATACCTAATTCCTCTTCCATTGTAGAACCTTTATTCTGTGAGCCAGAAACTCCCAAAACTCTGTTGAACAGTATAGAAAAGGCACTGCCCCAGACACCTGAAATAAACGAGAAACACAGAATAACTTAAAATGCATTCAAATTTAAATTACTTGAGGAAGAGAGAGAGGGAGAGAG
>NC_034594.1:122974351-123037081 GCF_900095145.1 Mus pahari
GAGAGAGAGAGAGAGAGAGAGAGAGAGAGAGAGAGAGAGAGGTTTTGATCACTCACCCATTAAGAAATGCAAGGGGTTTTCTTCATATTTTTTTACAACTGTTCCCATAAAAAACTTGCTTCCAAATAGGTCAGGAGCCATAAAGGTACCATATTTTGCCATGCCAATCTCATATGGACTAAATTCCACCCAATCTAAAAGCATTTTAGAAACAAGACACTTCATTAATAGAAAAATGACATAGTGACATACATAGTCACACATAGTTAATAATGGCTTTAACAGAACCATGATTAATTTCACTTATTTAAGCTAATTTAAAAAAATCCCTATGACATATATGACACTGTCTAGTGATTGAGGAAGAAAAACAGATGGAAAAAAAACAATATAAAAGTTCCCTTCTAATAGGCACAAAGTGAATACATTTTCCCATTTAAAAATTCAGACTTTTTCGCATAACCCATCTTAAATTTAAGACTGTAAAACTGAATGAAGAAGTCTAACTCGGAGATAAAAATCCATTAAGGAGACTAAAGAAATCAAACTCTTTATAGTAAATCAAACCTCTACCAAAATGGGAAAGAATTTTCAGTACCTATATTCAACTTTTCTTTCTGTTAATCATTTGTTCTAAAGTCCCAACCATAATGCCAAATTACGACTCTGATTTCTTAGCAATACACCAGGACAGGGACAGGAAGGAACACTGCACAACAGAAGCAGTGGAGCCAGACAGTCTGGGATCCATCTCTGAGCTATGGCTCTCTAACTGTGCTCATAACCTGACTAAATCTCCTATCTCCTCCGGTCTTAATGTCCTAATCTTAGCATGAATAAAGTCAGTAGATGGTTTATAAGATTAAAGTCCCAGTGAGCTAAGAAATGTAGGAAGCTTTGGGGAAGCCATGACACATCTCAATAGCTCACTTAATAGCAACCACTGCAATATGTGTGGTCTGCCCATGGCATCACTGTGTCTAATCATGATCTACGATTTAGTGAATCTAGAAAGAATGTCTGGGATCTGACTCTTGCTTTCCATACTTACTGTTCCTTTTGGCTTCCCTTCTTAGCAGCACTGTTCACAGCATCAATCTTACCTTAACATCTTTTATGACTGCCTCTCTTGACATAATAGCTCACGTCTGAAAACTCAAGTGCTATATAGTGGGATCATCAGACATGTTTCGATATAGCATCATCACCACAGAAATCATCACCACACTACACAGAGTGCTCTGCCCCCTCCCTGCATCTCCATGGTGACTTCCTAAAATGTCACAATCCTCTCCTTGCCCTCAGCATTCCTCATCCTGATTCCCACCTACTAGGATCAAAATAAACATAGGAAAATAGAAATCACAGAACACCAATACCAACTGAATGCCTTCTAAGGCTGCCTCCTTATGCTCTGACTTGAGAGGCAGCCTACTCTCCATCTGCCGAGTTTGAACAATCTCCCGTCAGCTTTGCTGCCACACACCCTAACCATGCAAGCTCTCTTGCTATTCCTTGGAAATCAAGGCCATTTCCACAGGGTCCTCTACTCACTATTCGCTTCTGCAATTACATGGCTTCTTTCAGTCCTGAGTTTGATGTCGTTATTAGGAATTCTCTATAAAGCCCCAACATCATGTAATTCCATCTCAACTCCCAATCTTCTCCCACCCCTGTTTTGCTCCGTTTATTTTTGTGAGGTAATATTGTCTCAAGTATATCATTCAACAACCAGAGTGCAAATGATCACAAAAATCACAAGCCATTCTATGATTGTTTTGTGGTAATACCTGATCTGAACTCACTGCGGGGGAAGGGCACTCTTCCTGTATTAGTTATCCCAGTCAACTCCTGGTCCCTCCTATTCAACAAATACCAGGCTGTTTGATTATTCGACTCCATATCAACTACGGGCAAGATTTTAACTTTCAAGCATTTGAAAGTCCAAGAAGAATATTATCATTTAAGAAAAAAAATCCTACTTCACCTGTACTGTTTGCTCAAGGGAGGAGAACACTAGCCTCTTTCAAAAAGGAAGTTGTAAAATCATAATTGCGATGAGCTAGAATGGCTCATTCAAATCTAAGCTGAATGGGGCCCCTACAGATGCTCCATAGGACAGAGTCCTGTTTTAGACTGATATGTGTGACATTGGTGAGACAGTACTAGCAGTGAGGCAGAGGGTACCTGCCAAACTCCTGTCAGTGTTTCCATGTCTAACACTGTCTTGGGACCTACCTCATGAGAATTTCCTCTTTCACTTTGATTGATCCCTCCTTTATGGCTTCTGTTGGCTTACCATTGTGATGACAGACATTTTGCAAAGCTCAGATCTCCCCTCCACCCCTTCCAGTCCTCCAGCTCTCTAGCTGTTGACTCATGACATTTCAATTTCAGCCTTATTCCTGTACCCCCATTTGCTCACTCCCACTTCCTGCTCAGGACTACACTCAGATGTTCTATCATCACCTCCCACTGGCTTTGTCTGAAAAAAAAAAAAAAAAAAAAAAAAACCTTCCCTCCTCTCCTACTTATTTGGTAAACTACATTATCACAGCCCAGACAACTATGCTATTGATTGACTGCTTCACCGATTGCTGAAAACTGTTTGAGTCTGTGAAATCTGTCATCATAATAGACTAGCCTTGAACATCTTCCTACTTGTTTCTTTCTTAAAGAGTGTCTCCCTGCAGGAACTCATCACAGTGATTCAATTTGAATTTGGAAATAAAAAGCATCTCTTCTACCATCTTTCCCTTCCAGTTACCAGAAGGCTTTGAAAACATTTTTAAAGATTTATTATTTTTTGTATATGAATGTTCTGCCTACATGTATGTATGTGTACCACATGTATGACTGGTACCCATGGATATCAGAAGAAGGCATAGGCTCCTCTGAAACTTGAAGTGAGGATGGTTGTTAGCTATCGTGAGAACCTAACCTAGGTCTTCTCCAAGAATATCAAGTGTTTTTAACTGAGCCATCTTTCTAGGCCTTCAACAAAAACCAAAGAACCAAAAAAATTCTTTTGCAAAAACACTAACCTACCAATTTAATTGCCTAGCACCAAAACAATAACTCTTTCCCATTATCATAAAACTAAGTAAAGACAGAGCTGGAAAGTAAATTGTTCCTAACTCAGCACATGGATGCCTTCTCATGGATGCTTAGTCTACACCAGTGTATGAGGAAGTTCTGGACTCCACAATGCAGAGCTCAAGAATTTTAGTGACTCCCTAGAATAGACCTTTGGCTTTTTTCTAAATATTTCCATGCCATTCCTATTCAAAGATGCCTTTCGCCTCCACATCTAACTTGAATCATACTTCAATCGTCCCTGTAAAATGTTTTTGACTATACTGAAGACATACAATGCCATCCTATGTCTTATCTACATACTCCAACAATTATATGTTAGATGTACATTGTTAGTTTGTCCAGATTTTAACTTTGTGTCCTCAGTAAGATTTTACTTTTGGGAGAAAAGGCAATGAGTTCCAAAAATACACTTTTAATCATAAAAGCTAGCATAAGACAAGGCATGGTGGAATATCCCTGTAATCCTAACAACTGGGAAATTTAAGGCAGGTAGCATGAGATGCAGAGCAAGATCTTTTGTCAAAATTGATTAGTTTATCATGATGCTAGGTCCATAACCATAAATCATACTCAGCGCATGTAATTTATTCACCCCTTCGGAAAATATTAAATGTAGTTTTAAATCTTAGCAGTGAAACAGAGTGGAGGAGTCAGACGATTTAATGGTTTAAACACTAATGTTCATTTGTTGAAAATCTTCCAAAGGAAAAATCGTCTAAAGATATTCCAAGAAGGAAGAAAAACATTCTCTGGTATTTATGAAGCACAGTTGTTGATAAAGCTTTTCTTAGCTGGTTGGGTTCTTCAGCATTCTAGAAAATAATTCACTGGTTATTTCAGCCTTTCTGTTCTGTATGAAAAAGCATTTTTAAGCAGTAAACACAAGACATGTTTACACTCTTTCTTCTTTCTTTCTTTCTTTCTTTCTTTCTTTCTTTCTTTCTTTCTTTCTTTCTTTCTTTCTGCCTTTCTTTCTTTTTTCTTTCTTTGCTAATTATTTGAGTCAAACCACTTCAACAGTCATGATATGCAACTCAGAACATCTTATCTGAGTACACGATTTGAATAGCTAATAGAAGACACAACTTGACCCTCCTTATCACAGAGGCTTAGCAGTGAAGGTTAATGGCACATAGCATCTCAGAACGTCATTTCTAGATCAGATGCATTCAGACCCAAGATAAAGAGGAAACTGGGCCATTAGCCTCCACGAAACTACCCATTCTTACGGTAGTTAAATTTTTCCTTGCCAATGACTGTCAACTAAAGTCTTAGAGAAGATAGTTGGCACTATAAAAAAGGCCATTCCATTATTGCAACAATATTAATAGAATATGTATTTCTACAACTGTCAGTTTTATGCATAAACCAGGAATTGTCATTACAACTTCTTACACATGGTAAAGGTAATGGATGGTAATATTTAAAACAGTGAGGAAAGTAAGCATGGGAGAGATTAAATGACCTGCCAGAGAGATTTCAGCATAGAAGCCAAGGCTGAAAAATTAAAATCTCCTGCTCTTCTGGTCTTGCCTCAATGCTTATGGGGTAAAAGATGATCTTTTCAGCTGCCCCAATCTCTCACTTAGAATGTGAATGCTAAGTATCAGCCAATTGTCAACATTTCAAGTCAACTATAAAAGAATAGCTACAGAGGGGGCTCTATATCATCATAGCACTTAATTCCCTTGTATAAAGCTTCATCCCTGAGGAACTACTTCCTGGTCAAAGCTGTGATTCTTCATGCTGTTGGGCATACATATTCACTCTGAATAAACGCCTCCCTCCCATCACTGGCAGCACAGTAACTAAACTCACTTTTATATACAAAATGCTATTTGTCTTTAAGATTTTGAATTCGGATTTTTCTTATTCAACTTTTGTAGAGCACTCAAATTTGTGAAAATGAGCCAGAAATTTAATTAGGGCCTGCCATTGATTGACGTATTTCCTTTATTTTATCACAGACATTTGTCAAAACATTATTAAGAGATAAAGGAATGTAGGCGACAAGAAGCTGATGGCTATATACTCCAAGATAAGCGCAGTCTTTTTCGATCTCTTTGATACTTACTGTAAATTTCCCAAAGACATGACAAGGTCTCATAGACAATAAAAATGTGCTATGGCAAGAGAGAGGGGTAACCCTGAGAGCCTGACAAATCTGCCTCCAAACAAGGTCAATAATCAGACAACATGAGGCTCTTAAAAGAACAAAAGCTTCACAAGGTCGTCTCTCGGCTCTGCTGTGGACTGGATCATGGTAATTATACAAATCACATCATGTTCCTAAGATTTTACTTGCTCTCCTGTGAAGCAAAGTTAAAAATACCTCCTTATGATCCACTAAATGTGGATTAAAATGCTCATTGTTAAATACTGCTTTCTGGAAGCCATAAGCACACACACGCACACACACACACACACACACACACACACAAAACATTTTGATTCACATCATTAATAAATAATTAAGTATTAGTGAACAAATCACTTTTTAAAATAAACTATTAAATATTCTTGTGTGAGAATATTTAGTCAAGAGACTAAAAGAGACATAAATTACAAAAAGATTATGGATTTACATCTGCTAATCCATAGTTGTTTTTTAAAGAGCATGATGTGAATAAAGTTACTGAGTTACTTGTCCCTAAAACCAGTATACGACATCCCTGAATTGTACACAAACACGGCTGGGAGTCCCCAGAGACATGATGTACTTTCAGAACACCCAAGAGCTGATGCTATAAAAGACACAAGCAGAACTTTACTTATTAGAGGTAAGGCATTTTGCTTTTTAATTACAAATATAAACATGCCTTAAGAACACCAGGCATCGTACTATCTGCAGACAGCAAAAGGGAGACCATTCAGTAACTGAGTTCTTTCAGCATGACTTTACTTTCCAGTTCTCTGACTTAAATGAATGGGCATCAGATAAAGTTTGGCGGGATACCCATTTTTGAACCAGAAAAAAATCATCTAACTTAATATTTTTTAATGTCATAGAAAATGTATTATAACTAACAACGAAATTGATTATGACTCTGTCTGTAAAGAAAAGCATTTGAAATCTCCATTTCAAGGGATGTTGGGATAAATGGAACATACCAGCAAACATCAGCTCTGACACATCAGGTTTAACATGGAGACACGTGAAGAGAGGCAAAGGACACCGGGCGGCATTGACCTTTTCCTTCAAACTACTCAAGGTCATGCTCATTCTCTGTCCACAAACATAAGAAAAGAAGAGATGGCTTTTAGTACATAGACATGGGCACAAATAAAAGCTATTCAAAATAATATATCAAGCAAATAATTTGCATTTTTATAATGAAATGAAGCCCTATTATTTCTGGAAATCTGTGGTCTCAAGTAGACAACAGATATAAAGCTCCAGGGAAAAGGATGTGTGTATTCTAAAACAACTGGATCTCTGAAGACTGTGTCAACATTTGAAGTGAAGGAAGATTTGGCAGCTAGAGTGCCGGGAACTAGTTCTCTCAGCTGGTGTCCCTGGCACAGGCTGTCCTGTGTCCCCTGCTTTATCTTCAAATGAAATGTCACCCACTGGTGACACATCAAGTCCATTTGTTTCCTATGATCCATTTCCTTATTTGTCTCTTAGGAAGCAAAGAGTATTCTTCTACCATTTCAATTTATTATTTTCAAATATGAATATAAAAATATGCATATGAATATGTATCTGTGTGTGGAGATATGTGATTGTGAGTGCGGGTATTCTTGGAGGCCAGAGGTATTGGCTCCTCGTGAATCTGGAATTCCAGGCAGTTGTGAGCTGTCAGACATAGGTGCTGGTTATTACACTCATGTCCCCACAAGAGCAGCACATGGGCTCATCTGCTGAGGAGAAAAACCTCCTCCTTTCTGCTTTTAATACCACTTGTCTTCACGATCTCACCTAAATAGTACTTCTATTCACCATCTGACCACTCAAGGGGGGAAAAGGCAGTGACAATTTGACATTTCCAAAGGACAATGTAAAAGTTCTTCCCCATGTCAAACTGACAATACTTTAAATTAGTTGATGAGCATTGGTTTGCTGTGAAGAATTGTAACATCTGGCAGAGAGGCGGGATATGCTTAGCACACACACTATCGAAGAAATAAGTTGAGCAAAGTAGATTGCACAAAATGTCTTATACCCGCTTCAAGGTCAGACAACATACATAATTTACATTGCCTACTACAGTTAAAGGGATTATCACTTGACGATGACATACATTTTGAATTAGTGTTTCTCCTATTAACATCCCAAAGATGTCAGTAAAGGTAACAGGTTGGCCAGAACTTTTCTTCTTCCATAAAGACTCAACGTATCTTTTAACTTTCTGTGGTGTAAGAAGTAAGAGAGGGTTGTGGCTGACATTTTTCATTAGCTCTTCATTAATCTCCTCTGGACCTTTCTCTGGAAAATCAGGGTGAGAGTACAAGGTTGACATGTACCTGTAAATAAACCAAAGCATCATTAGTAAAGATAACGGGCATTCCTTAGAAGGTCTACAAAGAAAGGAGGCACTCCTCACCACGAGATAACGAACCGCAGATATATTTGGCTAACATCTCCTTCTGGTTGAAAGTAGTAATTACCTAAGAAACAAAGAAGCGGGATTGACCTACTCTACGATGGAAGCAATTTAGGGGAAAATGTATTTGGAAGAGCAATGGAGACTCTTCAGAGTTGAAAGAAAAGGACAGCCAGACCTACTACCCCAAAGTCTGCGAGGAATGACTGTCCTTGTCATACTTACTGGACATGAATGACAACACTTTTGAGTCATGTGAGAGCTGACCTTTCTGGATGTAAAAGCAGTCAGAAACTGGATAATCTCACTTTCCATGAGGATGATCGACATGTAGGAACGGGGCTGTCTGCTTGGCACTTATGAGGAAGGTTTTTCTTTCTTTCTCTGCTCTTTCCTTATTTTTTCTCCTTTCTCTCTATTTTAAAATTGTGCATTGGCCAACTATTTAAAACCCAAAATGGTGCTCCGGGTAGAATTCTGAGATCTTAATGGTATGAACCTAAGTCAAACAGCCTAGAGGAGATTAAGGCTGTCCTGCCAGATGACGCCTGCTGGCCACCAGATATTTGGCCACTTCAGGTGATAAAAAAAAAAAAAAATTCACCACAAGCCTTTAATTCTAAGCATATAAGGATCACCCTGTTACTAGCCTTTCTGCTGCTATCCCCAAACTCTAGTACTGTACTGTAGTTATCAAATGGAGAGAGTCTTCCCTTATCTGTCTCCATTAATAAATTCTGAACTTCTTCTGGGAAAAATGAATGTTTATTATTACCATTTTCAGTCTCAGTGGATAATCTGACATATGCAACAGCTTACTGCCCCGACAGAACAAAGTACAATGGAAGACACTCTACCATTCCATACAAGCAAATCCATAAAATGGGACAGGTTTTCATCTCTGCCCACCATCATGGCTTACCTTCTCTTCAGGAAAGTAAAAGTAACTTATTGAGATATGCTGTGTTTTAGACACTATTTGGATTAAATATTCCTAGGTCTTGCCTTAAAGAGTCACGTGATTTGCAAATATTCTGACTTAAAAACGAGGAAAGAAAGAATTAAATAGTCAGTAAGATGCCCATATAATCAATTAATAAAAGAAAATTAGAATTTAAAACATGTCTGATCTTCTGGTAAGTTTTTTATTTTTCTTCATTAATTGGTTATTGTTTATTTGTTTGGTTTTGTTTTGTTTTTCAGGGTTTCTCTATTATGTAGCTTTAGCTGCCTTGGAACTTAAGAGGTAGACTAGACTAGCCTGAAACTCGCTCCCACCTCTGTTTCCTAAAGCCTGGGATTAAGGCATTCATCAATATGTATGGTTTGTTTGGTTTTATGAAACATGGTCTCACTATGCAGCCTAGATGAGCCTTGAACTTGCAAAGCTACTCCCAACGCCTCCAAAGTGTAGGCTTCAGATTTTAATGACGTTGCAAGATCTTAGTCTTTACTGAACAAAATTATTCTCATTAAATAGTCAATTAGAATGTCCATTTGGATGCAGAGTTTCTTATAAACAAGATGAAAATAATAGATTGAAAAATAAATTAATGATTAAAGAATGAAAGATCACAGACAAAACAGATGCTCAACAACAAAAAAGAAAAACTACCGAAATGTTTTGATCATACCAATTGAATTTATAACTCCTCCAACACCTGGTACAGATACGTCATCAAAACCTTACCCTGAACTCTGGTTAGTACAATCATCAAATAACTATAAAAGTACAACATAGAGCACTTAAAAATACACTCCTCATGTACTTGGATAATTATCCAAAAGTCTACATCATGACTCATACACATCAACAAGAACCCAAATTTCTGAGACCTGTTAATCTTAATAAATGCGTAGGTAGCTATAGTGGTTTATATTTAAGAACATCACAATATTTGAAAGTAAATCACCCTTTCAGAACTCTAACATGCTCATCCCTGAAAATATTCAGAATAGAGTTCACACTCTATGAGAGTTTTAAAAAGAAATTCTTTGTTCTATTACCAAGAAGAGTTGAGGATTTAGCTCAGTAGTAGAACACTTGGCTAGTATGTATGAGACTCGGTTAAATTCCCAACACCAAACCAAACCAAACAAAAATCCACACAAATTACTAAGAATAATTTTACTTCCACATATATGGCTGTAACTTATCAAAAAGTATACTCCTTATCTTCACACAGATTTCATGTTTCTGAAGTCTAGAAAACTATGCTCTAAAGTGTCACATGCCCCCAAAAGGTATTATAGCACCTATTTTCCTACTTCAAACTACATTTCTCTTTCTTTCATTTCTATATTTAATGTACCGAATTTAGTCTGTTTTATGACAAGGAACATTAAGTATTTCCCCGAATGAGACAGGATAAATGTGAATAAGGCAAGCAATGCTTCACACCAGGGAGCAGTTGAGTCGCGGAATGATTAAAAAAAAAAAAAACAAGTGAAAAGGATTTGATGCGGTCATTCTGTCTCTGGAAATCAGCATTCCTTACTGTACACTGACAGATATAAATTGTCTAAACTCTATGTACACTGCAGTACAACTTCATTTATATTTAGTTGAATTGTGAATAAATCAGTATAAACTGTAACAAGTACTCTTCCCAAAGGCTTGCCTCAAGCAAGATCTAAAGACGCTCCGCTCCCCTCCCTTGTGTTTCCCTCAACATTAATCTATCCCTCCTGCAATTTAAGAAAAGTCTTTCCTCAGCAGCTAAAGATTGATGAAAATCTTCAATTGTCCATGTCAGAGAAAGGCCTTTGCAAGGGAATATAATGCATACATTGTATTGTGATGTGAGCTCACTGCTCTCTGGATCCCATGGAGAAAGGCTTTCTTCCTCTGCCTCTATCTTACAAATGAGGAAGTAGAGTCATTTGACCTCTACTTTCCACTTTTCTCAGGAAGCACTTGAATTTGGAATCTAAGTTCTCGTGTGAAAAACAAAACACCAAAACCTTGGCTCAAGTTAATGGTCTTTATTGTTTAGCCCTATGAATACATATTCTTTAGAATTCATCAGAGTGAGCTGGAATCCTGTCCATGATGTCATTGTCTACTTGGATCTGAATTTTGGCTTGAGTGGTAGCTAAAAATAAAATAATAGGCAACTAGTTTTTCTGTACATCTCTTTAAGATTAAATGCCTCTGTCTCCTTGGATTGACTCAGAACTAAATATATCTAGTTTAATGCATATAAGAACACCTGAAGTTCATATATGTCACTCCAAGACATGACTCTACAGTTAAGCCTTAATTTTGATTCCAATTTTACTAATCATGTTTCTAAGGAATATCTTTGGCAGAACATGTATAAATCAATGAATGAAATGGTCATATATTTATTCACATAAAAACCTGTGTTTACTTAATAATTTTCAACTTTTTATAGAAGATACATCATTATTTCTATATAAATGAATTTAAGTATAAACCTTTCTGTGCTATACCATTCCAGAAGGAAAAGGCTCAGTGTAGTCCCTATCTTCAAATACATTGCATATTTCAAAGCACTAATGTACCAGTCCTTGGATTTGCTGAATTAGAATCCTTGGGTGCATACATACAGACTTTCTATATAAAAAAATATGCCAAAGTAACTCTTTCTCAACCAAGATTCTGTAAACTTGAGAAGACTGTCCATAGTATCTTAGGAATCCTCCACACTAGTGAACATTTTTATTCTCAAATTTTTATGTTAGCTAATTTAATTGATGAGAAACTATTATTATTGTCTATAGATACAGAGACAGTTTGATTTCTCTTTAGACAATAATCCAGTACAAATATGGTAATTAAGATTATATAGCCTCTTCCAGTGCTACAAGACAACAGCTTCTCTGTGGGAGAGGGCTTTGTGAAGAGCCTAGGCAAGGGGACACAGAATTAGCACCATGACTCTCCTTGCTTACTCATGCCACGTCTCCCGAGTTTATATTTAATGAGTCATAGGAATCAACCATCCAAAAATAATTTCAGAAATAATTACTGTAAAGGTAGCTACAGTCATAAGCGAACCTTTGTATAACCTGAAACTGAATTTTGTGACCACAGAAAACTGTCTGTGAGGTCCAGGGCTACTCCACATACAATTGTACTAACTCATTTCTGCCAAATTATGAATATGAAGCATTACAGAACAATGAAGGGTAGTTTGTTTTTCCAAGTCTTTCTGAATTCTTCACTTTACTTTCTTACCTATCTTACTCAAAGAAGACTCATTAGCATGAATTACCCGCCACCCTTCTTGTACCCTGGGAAATGCTTCTTCAGAGTTGACTTCTCCCTGTATGTGGCCTCTACCTTGGGATCTGTCTCTCTCTAGATCTTTTCTGCTCATGATCTAGACCTTTTCCTTTCCTGCCTTTCAACTACCTCTCTGTGCTGTTCTCTGCACCTCAGACATTTACCTCAACATCCAAGTCTCTTAAATGCAAAACATAACAAGGAAGCCCTGAGGTCTCCTCAATGACTGCCCTTTTTTTTTTTTTTTCCTTTCTGACCCACTTTTTCAAGCATTCACATTGCCACATTTGAACTTCTGCATTTTTTCATGTAACTCCATGACTGAAATGACATCACTTAACTGAATTAAGTGATTCCTAATTAAAACCACAAACATTTTCCAAACTCAGGATAGCCTGTTTCTCGAGCTATCCCCATCCCTGTGCTCTGGGACTCATCTTTCCCTCCAGTCTCTTCTCTTACTATTTCTATTAGTTTTCTTTCTCTTTTCTTTGTCTGTTACATTTTACTTTTTTCGGGATTCTACAAACTAAACTATTTGTTACAACAGCGCAAGTGGTCAATTAGTAAAGGTTTGTGGAACTGTTGAAGCTTGTTGTGCACATATAATATGGCAAAATGGAAGTCATGGAGGAGGCCTACCATCAGGAAGAAATCCATGTATGTAAATAATGGAGGTACAGAAGAGAGAGCAATTAGAGGGGATGACAGAGAACCTAAAAGAAGGACAGTCTGTCTGACACATCACAGCCCCTACCTCCTCACTCCACCAAAGAAATAAAGGAAAATATAAACAATATATACACATGGAGTAACCTGTGAGTGAGCATGTATCACAAATATTTAAAGACTGAAGGCCATTCATGAAAATGGAATAAAGATGGTAAAGCACATATTCAAATGAAAGGGGTAGAGCCGACATCATGTCTGTATGAAAGTGTGTACAAATTTAAAACTCTCTTACAGTTCATATGGCATGTTATCATGATCCTTACAAGATCATATAAGAAGATACTGCCCAAATCAATGACAAAGGCAATGACTACAGGTCTAACCCATATCACAAGAACATGAGTCTACCCCGAGTCAGTGTTCAAGGCTTAGACATCACTTATTGGGTGAGTTTAAGAAAATGGACTTCTTGCAGTAGTCAGGAAAGGGCCCCAGGATCTAGTAAATATTGAGTGAAGAAAACTGTGCAGAGGCAAATAACAAAATTATTAAGTAAGAGATTGAACAAAAAGGTTCAAGTGTTTACACCACATTACTCATTGAACAGGCAAGTGCGTGCTCTTTCCTTCAAGGGAAAGAATAATGATAGGCTACACCCTTCCGTCAGAAGACATAAATCATGTGGAGGGTACAATGAAGGTGGCAAATGTGGCCCTGGGTTATTGGTTATTTAATCACAGAATCTGGTTCAAAGGATGTAGGGAAAAAGATCAACAACTCTGTATTATCTACATTAGAAACTCTATATAATATGTAAGTAGCTGGTTGGTTCAATTGCTTAGAACATGCATTAATATCATATCATATTTACAACTCTCAAATACAAAATTATAAATTAGTACCAATAATTAGAATATGGACCTTAAAGCTGGTCTATCTAGAGATAAACAAGTCACTTAGCCTGTGACTCCATTTTTATTTAGCTTAAAAAAAAAAAAAAGAAAGAAAAAGAAAAAGAAAAAAATTTCACTTCATGGGATGAAATGATGCAGATACTTTAAAATGCTAAATATATAAACTACAATAGTATATCACATGAATTTTGCCACAGCTAAATACTAAATTGCCCTTCTAGGCCAGAGACAGATATATTGTAATAAGGTGATACATCTTACTACAATTAATTTGAGATTTATGAAGATCATCTATTTGATTTTTTTTTTGAAGGGGTTGGCTTTTCTGGGAGGGTGGTGAGATGGGGCTTGAGACAGGGTTTCTCTGTGTAGCTCCTGTCTTGAGAACTCATTCTGTAGACCAGGCTAGCCTCAACCTCAGAGATTCACCTGCCTCTGCCTCCTGAGCTTTTGGATTCATGCTGTGCAGCACTAGAAGATCAACTTTCTGTTTGATTTTTTTGGTGGGCTTGTGTGGGCTGGGCGCACTGAAAACTATGTACTGTTTCTCTGAAAATGCTATATAATTATTATTCACAAAATGAAAATTCCACAGGACATAAATGTTAGCCATATGAATGTCACCACTATCCTCCTAGTTCAGGGGAGTTTAAGTAGATTTAAGGACTAGCTTAATATTTAGTTAGATAAGAACCAATGAAGCCTACTGTGTCTGTGCTGCCCAGAGCCATTTTCCTGCAGTCTTTAGCATCTTGCATATTGTTTTTCCTATTTGCCCTAAAGAGGAAGATGAATACCTAGTGAATCATATAGACTTAGACATGTTTCTGGAGGACTTCAAATCAGCAAATTATAGGCAGATTAAATTAATTATGGGTGGAGTATGCTATTCCACTACTGTCATATTTATCTAAAATTATCTTCAACTAGGCTATCCTTTTTGCTTTATGCCCTAACTACAATGTTTGTCAGAACAGGCTTTAAAGAGTAAACCAATAGTCAAAGTCTTAACTAGATATAAATGTTTATCATAAGACATTCTTAAACTGACTGTAGCATCCCACTGAAACATTTTAGTAATAAGAAGATTCAATTTGTTAAATCTTCTTTTCCTAATGTTTGAGTTAGATAAATTATGAACCTTTAGAAAAATTAAATTAATATTAAATAAAAATGCATACTAACCATGTAGATCCGGAAAGACCAGCAATGTATGTAGCACAATCCAAAATCCCTGATTCATACAGAGCCTTCATCACACCAGAGAATCCCACCATGGCCCGGAAACCCCCACCTGAACCCAAAATGGCCACCACGGGCACCTAAAATGAAAGAACACAGAGATTGTACACACAGCCAAAACCACAGATTTATTTCTTTTCAGTTTCAATTTTAAGGTTAAGCATGTTTCACTTTAATATAAAGAAATATATTATTCATGCATTGGCATGAATTTTCTTTTCTATGTTTATTCATCTTATTTTGTAAATTTAATTTTTTTCAAGAAGTGTTTCATAGCATGGATCTCAAGCTGGGCCAGTTATTAGTTGGCCCAAAATCCAGTAGCAAGGCTGTCTCTGACTGCATTGTCTGCCTTTGGACTTCCTTCTTCTAACTGGGTTGCTCCTCTAGTCCCAACAGATGAAAATTCACCTAGTGTTCTTATTGCAACTTGACAAGCCAAGACTGGTTGATGTCCATGGAAGGCCTCCCCTCTTTTGGGAAAAACAGAAGGAGGAAGAGCTAAAGAGAAGGATAGAGTGGGAGGGAGAAGGGAGGGAAAGCTTCCATCAGGATGTAAATTAAATAAGGAACTTGACATTTTTTAAAAAAAAGAGATAACAACCCAAAAATGTGTTATATCTTAAAAATCAAGAATCATAGTCAATTGGAAAGCATATTATTTTAACAATAGTTACAATAATACCCATAGCCAATCTTTGCCCACCCTAGTGTAGCCTGTAGCTTGCTTTCCTTGCTTTCAGGTCTTTGATTCATTTGCTCTCTCAAACATCCCATAAAGGCCTAAAAGGAATATTGTTCCTTGTCAGACTCTCGGCTGGGAACCTACAGTGGAGCAAACAGCTAGCTTGCAAGGCATGTTTATAGGGAGATTCTTTAACACAGCGTAACAGACCAGGTGCTTGCAGTAAGAGCTGGGCATGTGATGAGAGGCCATTTTTGGTTCCACTTGAATGGGGTTAAGCGCCCACAGTAGAGGCTCCATAACAGCCAAGACTCAACCTAAGGTACAACTAATGCCAGAAGCCATGCTCCTTCTTCTTTGGCACTGTTATAGAAAAAGATGGTGTTTATAGAAAGAAATCCCCAGACACATAGGCCAACTGTATTTCATACTCATGTATAATATCAAATTGTATCCGCCTAACTTTGCTGAGTTCTAGAACCTATGCCAAGTAAGGGTTCATCTGCTCAATTCACCTTTCCTGATTCCCCCAAAAGGGCAACCTACACTGTCTTTCCTGTTACAATCTCATTTATCTAGTTGATACATGAAGAGGAACTTTGGATATTAAAATAGTCTGCTAAACAATCATTTCTGAAATAACATCCAGAGAAATAATTTTTACATCTGTTAGTTCTGGTTGCTATTTAGAGAAAATCAGATAAGAAATGTTAAGTTTTAGGTTATATTTGGACCTAACATCATTAATATTTGTGTATAAATGTGTCCAAAAATATTTCACATTCTTTCTGGTATGATTACAGGAAATAAACTTGCCTTTACCGAAAGGCTCATGTTTTGAATTAATCTCTCTCGATGTATGGGTTTGCAAATACTATTTATTTTCTTCCTTAGAGAAGAAAGCTCTGAGGTGCTTAAGGGCTTTGATATTTCCATAGACTCCAAGATCTAACCATCATAAAAGACATTTTTCTTCCATGGTCCTGTGCTAGGGCTCAGTAAGGAAACAGAACCAATACAATGTGTATCTATAGAGAAAGATGTTCATTATAAGAAATCGGTTCACACAATTGTAGAGAATAGAAAGTCCAAACCTGCAGTATGGACCAGCAAGGTCCAGGCCCAGAAAAGCTGATGGTACAAAGTCCAAAAGAAGTACTGTGCAAGTCCTTCCTGACTAGGCAGCCTACACTTTGTTTTATTCTGTCCTCTAGCTTATTGAATATGGGCCACCCATTGACAGAGAGTAATCTGTTGCTAAGTGTAGTCAACCAGACTTACAACAAATCTACACCAGTCCCCACATCATTATTTCTCATACATGCATTCATTTCTATATCCTCGATTCTCAAGAGTCTTCAGGCACCTGTTGACTACAGTATGGGCTTCTTGGCCATCTACTTTTCAGGACAACTTTCCAGATTTTACTGCATTCTAAGGTCATTCAAGACCTGCAAATACCTTCGATAAGAAACATTTAGTCTAATGCTTGTGTTCGAGAACTGACATCAAGTAAGATTTCATCTGCTCAGTTCACCTTTCCAGACTCAACAAAGGACATCTTACACTGTCTACCCTGTGACAATCTCTAAGAATTTATAGTGAGAATCAATAGTGCAAAGTGTCACTTGAGAATAAAGGGGAACAGAGAGGAAGAATGTTCCAGATGAAACATACAAACAGGATAACATTATTTCTAACAGCTCAAGGATCTTTCCATTTTGTCCTGCCTTCTTCTGTCTGTTCTTTTCTCTAGTCTTTTCTTAATACTCAGATATGGAATATGATAGGGTCACTTCATACTTCTTGTTTGACTAAGGTAATTGGTTTAACATGAAACATAGTCCTTAAATCTTGAGTGAATGCGAGCATACACTGTGTTGCCTGTGCTTCAGCCATAAAATGGAGATGATGTCTCTCATAGAGTCAAGGAAATGAAAACAAATGTCTGACCAGTAGTTATGCAATAAAAAAGTTCTTCATAGACACTGTTGGGGGTTATTGTTGACTGCATAGTACCCTATGACAATAACTGTTAATAACTATTAAGGAAAAGCATCTTCGTTGCAACTCTCTGATGAAGGTTGGATATTCTCTCATTTCTCCACCCTTCCAACTCCACACTGTAGACCCCAATCAACTTTCAGGAACAAAGAGACTACACAATAACATTTGTCTTCACACAAAAGACCTGAGTTTTCATCTGATTAATTTTCATCACACAAATTAATCTGATATTTTCATCTAATCAAAATCACTTTTAAATTAATGGACTCTGAACAATCCTAATACAGCAAACATTCCTCAACAAAACCCTTAGATGACTTACTCATAGACACTCACTTTAGCCCTTCACAAGGGGAACAGTTACTCAAATTAGAAACATTGTTCCAATAGCAGCTTGCTTATCAGATTTAAATTTGACAGCTACAATAATGAAAGAGAATGTGATGGTTTAGACTTTACTTCAAGTGGACACATAGGGCATGCAAAATAGCAGCTTGATGTTGTTGTGGTTGTGGTTGTGGTTGTGGTTGTGCTGGATTTAAAGCTGAGTATTTAGGAACACAAATATGTAGACTATTAGAAATCTTAACAGAACAGCAATGGCTTGTGCTGTAAAATCAAGAATTGACAAATGGAACCTCATAAAATTGCAAAGCTTCTGTAAGGCAAAAGACACTGTCAACAAGACAAAAAGGCCACCAACAGATTGGGAAAGGATTTTTACCAATCCTAAATCTGATAGAGGACTAATATCCAATATATACAAAGAGCTCAGGAAGCTAGACTCCAGAAATTCAAATAACCCCATTAAAAAATGGGGTACAGAGCTAAACAAAGAATTCTCAACTGAGGAATACCTGAAAAATGTTCAACATCCTTAATCATCAGGAAAATGCAAATCAAAAAAACCTTGAGATTCCACCTCACACCAGTCAGAATGGCTAAGATAAAAAACTCAGGTGACAGGAGATGCTGACAAGGATGTGGAGAAAGAGAAACACTCCTCCATGGGTGGTGGGATTGCAAGCTTGTACAACCACTTTGGAAATCAGTCTGGCAGTTCCTCAGAAAATTAGACATAGTACTACCGGAAGACCCAGCAATACCTCTCCTGGGCATATACCCAGAAGATCGTCCAACTGGTAATAAGGACACATGCTCCACTATGTTCATAGCAGCCTTATTTATAATAGCCAGAAGCTGGAAAGAACCCAGATGTCCCTCAATAGAGGAATGGATACAGAAAATGTGGTACATTTACACAATGGAGTAATACTCAGCTATTAAAAACAATGAATTTATGAAATTCTTGGGCAAATGGATGTATCTGGAGGATATCATCCTTAGTGAGGTAACCCAATTACAAAAGAAGTCACTAGATATGCACTCACTGATAAGCGGATATTAGTCCAGAAACTTAGAATACCCAAGATACAATTTGCGAAACACAAGAAAACCAAGAAAAAAGACCAACATGTGGATACTTCATTTCTCCTTAGAATAGGGAGCAAAATACCCATGAAAGGAGTTACAGAGACAAAGTTTGGAGCTAAGATGAAGGGATGGACTATCTAGAGACCACACAACCCGGGGATCCATCCCATCATCAGTCACCAAACCCAGACACTATTGCATATGCCAGCAAGATTTCGCTGAAAGGATCCTGATATAGCAGCCTCTTGTGAGGCTATGCCAGTGCCTGACAAATACAGAAGTGGATGCTCATAGTCAGCTATTGGATGGAACACAGGGTCCCCAACAGAGGAGCTAGAGAAAGTACCCAAGGAGCTGAAGGGGTCTGCCACCCTATAGGTGGAACATCAACGTGAACTAACCAGTACCCCCAGAGCACGTGTCTCTAGCTGCATATGTAGCAGAAGATTGTGTATTCGGCCATCATTGGGAAGAGAGGCCCCTGGATCTTGAAAACTTTATATGACCCAGCACAGGGGAAGGCCAGGGCCAAGAAGTGGGAGTGGGTGGGTAGGGGAGCAGGGGCGGGGGTGGGTGGGTATAGGGAACTTTCAGGATAGCATTTGAAATGTAAATAAAGAAAATATCTAATTTAAAAAAAAAAAAAGAGCAGTGAAGAGGGATGCCTCAAGCATGAAAAGGTGCAAAGTGGCCTGCAAAGAGCTTGCAGACACTTTTGTATAAAATAGCCACACTCAAGTAGAACCTGACAACATAGATGAGATGTGGAGGGGCCTGGGAAGGGCTGCATAATTAACACATCCTGGTTCCTATGAACAGCTTGTGATCTGATGTGGTTTTGCATTTGAAAGAAAAGGAAATTCCCTCATTAAAGTAGAAGAGAAACTAGAAAGGAAAGGCACAGATGGTACATGTCAATCTTATGGCCAAAAATTAGAAGAGAAAGATTTATGGAACTCTTAGCTCTCGACTTCTATTTGTCTTTGATGAGGAGCCAAGTTATTCGCTCTGAATGGAGTAAGAAGAGAGTTGAAGTGAAAAATAAAATGGTTGCAAATAACTATACAACAGCTAGACTGAGAGCCTGGGATCTGGCCCTTGGCTCTTTTGAGGGATGGAGACAACCATGAATGCAGAGAACCTCCATTTCATTCCGGCAGGCTCCTTCCACATGGCCTGGCCACTATTCTCCCACCTTCCCACCCACTCCAGCATCCCTGCACATGGCTTCCCTTACAGCATCATTAGTTTCCTTTGCTTAGATATCTGTCAAAAAAGGCTTTAAAGTCACCGAGTAAGGAAACCACCCTTGCCACCCATAACTCCAGGAGCTAGCACAGCTGTCTTCAGTCAGTGACCTATGACAGAAACCACAACAACTGGAAATATAATTTCTAGGTTCTAATGGTCTAACAACACCAAAGACAGAAACAAAGGGCAGTTGAAGAACTGCTGGTGAAAGGCTCATTACCTACATTAAAAATAAATGGAGGAACAAAACAAACTGAGTAATATGCTTAAAAAAAAAAAAAAAAAAGTGGTTTCTCCAAATACTTGTAGCACACAACCTGTCATAAATTCTTCAAGAGATCTGTCAGAGTAAAAAAGAAGATGCACAATTAAAGATAATTCGTTCTCTGCATTTTTTAAAATAAAAATTTAAATGAAGGTTTCACTTCTCCCCTTCATGAAATCCCTAAGTGGCAGTACCTTATCTTACTGAGAAGTTGGTTCCACAGAAATCAAAGCCATTCCAACATCAGCAACTGGCTTCTAACCTCAGGGCTCCCTGAAAACATAGCTGGAGACCTCTCATCTCGTGCCACATGGGCATTCATCTGGTGCCCTTACTCAGTTATTAATTCTCATTTATATTGAAATTCTGGTGTGTGTGTGTGTGTGTGTGTGTGTGAGAGAGAGAGAGAGAGAGAGAGTGAGTGAGAGAGAGAGAGAACATATTCATGAATTTAATGAACAAAATTATGTTAGTTAATGGAAATAAACCAAGAATTTTTGATCTACTACTAACAAGAAATTCTATTGCAGTAATTTATCTTTATAGATTTCATTGATTAAAAAAAAAGAGAGATAGAATGAAGAGGAAAAAGAGGGATACAGGGGATATTAAGTAGATGATGAGGATGATACATACATACATACATACATACATGCATACATAAATACATACATACATACATGCATATATAGACAAACAGGCAAGTGAATGATAAATGACCCTAAAAGGTTTACATAATATATTACTGAATATTCACTGTAATTTAAGCAAAAAAAAAAAGTTTAAGTAAATTCAAATATTGTGCTGTTTATAACTGTCTTCAGTTCTTTTATTCTGAGGTCCTGATAAGTCGAACTCAGTTTTTGACTACTTTGTTAATTTTTGAAGCTCTTTGCTAGGAAATATAAATATTTTTTATTTTTTTATTTTTAATAGATATTTTCTTTATTTACAATTCAAATGTTATCCCTTTTCCTAGTTTCCCCTCCGAAAATACCCTATCCCCTCTCTCTCTCCCCCACTCCCCAAGCCACCCACTGTGGCTTCCTGACACTGGCATTCCCTATTCTGAGGCATAGAACCTTACTTTTTTTTATTAGATATTTTCTTTATTTACATTTCAAATGCTATCCCGAAAGTTCCCTATACCCTTCCCCCGCCCCTGCTCCCCTACCCACCCACTCCCACTTCTTGGCTCTGGCGTTCCCCAGTACTGGGGCATATAAAGTTTGCAAGACCTAGGGGCCTCTCTTCCCAATGATGGCCGATTAGGCCATTTTCTGCTATGATGCAGCTAAAGACACGAGCTCTGCAGGTACTGGTTAGTTCATATTGTTGTTCCACCTATAGGGTTGCAGACCCCTTCAACTCCTTGGGTACTTTCTCTAGCTACTACATTGGGGGCCCCGTGTTCCATCCAAGAGATGACTGTGAGCATCCACTTCTATATTTGCCAGGCACTGGCATAGCCTCACAGAGACAGCTATCTCAGTGTCCTTTCAGCAAAATCTTGCTGGCATATGCAATAGTGTCTGGGTTTGGTGGCTGATTATGGGATGGATCCCCATGTGGGACAGTGTCTGGATGGTCCATCCTTTCGACTTAGCTCCAAACTTTGTCTCTGTAACTCCTTCCATGGGTATTATCCTTAGAACCTTACATTTTTTAATCTCTTGTTTTGATAAGAACTCAATTCAGCTACAGAATGTTAGAAAACTAGTTAAGAAAACCTTATTTCTGTGTTCATCTTTTGGGAATTTTTTTTTCTAAAAGGATTAGTACATGCATGCCTTATTTAAAAAAACAAACAAGCAAACAAAAACCTATATTGGGGACTGGAGAAATAGCTCAGCAGTTAAAAATACTGGCTGCTCTTCCATAGGACCTGGTTTCAATTCCCAGAATCCACATGGTCGCTCACGACTCTCTGTAACTCAAGTCCCAGGGGATCGGAAGCCCTCTAATTATCTCCATAGGAGCTACATAAGTGCAGTGAGCAGACAAAGTTGCAGACAAGACACCAAAACAAAACACATGAATAAAAATAAAGGAGAAAATGCTTAAACCTGTATTAGAGAATACAAATTGTTTTACATCCACACAGTGGAGGTTGCTCAATTCTAAGAAGAGGAAAGAAGCTAATAAACCATGAAAAAAATGTGGAACAAACTGAAATTTACTTTATTATTGTATAAAATAATCAAGTCTGAAAGATTTCACATTATCTGATAGCCAGAAGAAAGACGAGTGGATGTCAGAGGTGATGTGAAAGGAAGAACTATGTAGGAGATGACAATGGCTATTCAAGATAACACAACTATTTCCCCTGAGTCTGTAGACATGGGCCATTACACATTTGTCAGAACCCATAAAACGTACATTAATTACAAACCCTTACGTATACTGTGGACTTTGAGCCATTCTGCATCAGCTGCAGGTTTGTTGATGTTAACAAGCCTACCATTCTGATGTAGAGGATTAACAGTTCAAGAATGCAATGGTAAGTTTTGTGTTAACTGCACTGGGTCAAGGGATATTCGGACAGCAAGCTAATAAAACAGTATTTCTGCATTCATTTATGGGGTGGTTTCCAAGAAGTCTAGTGTTAAATCAGTGGACTATATAGAGAATAACTTCTGTCCTTTTTGTGAACAGTCATGGTTCTCAATATGCATCCTTCTCTTCTTGCCCTTGGATACCTACTCCGACGGCTTCTCATTCCTTGAGTCTCTGAGACATGATATCAACAGCACTATTGCATGACCCCAGCCATCCTAATTCTTAGGCCTTCATAGTTATAGCATCAAATTCTTCGGACTCAGATTAAATTGTATCCCTGTATTCCCTGGGATTCTGCCTTGCAGATGGAATATCACAGGACTCCATATCGTTCATAATATACAGGAGCCAATTTCCATATTAGTTTAATATTAATCTCTCTCTCTCTCTCTCTCTCTCTCTCTCTCTCTCTCCACCCCCACCATCTTGGTTCTGTTTCACTAGAGAATTCCAAGACTGGGTGATTATACACATGTGTGAATGGAACACGACGGGAATTTTCTGTGTTTTCTTTTCAGCTTTTCTCTGGAACTAACACTTTTGAAATAATTACTATAGCTGTTAACTACTACCAAATATGATCAATATTCAGTTGGACCTTCCTCAAAGTTCTTCTTGAACCACTGTTCCACTCCAAAAGCTGAAGAAACAATGTCCACATCAAGGGATATATTTGGAGAAAATACTAGAAGATTATCGTTAGACTGTAATAATGTTTGAAATTTTTGGACTCACATCACGTGTGGAATAAAGCCCCTCACTCTTTTTTGGACCCAAAAGTTTCTTCATGTTCTCTTTTATATTCTCTTTCCTCTGCTGTCTGAACGTTTTCTCCTGATCACATAGTGCCATGCTGAACCGTAGGTCTGGGCATGAACTGTGGTGGAAAACAGAGATATCAATAAGCCAGTGTTCCCAGGAATCTTGTTTTATAGCATCCACCCACCTAAGTTCCCAAAAAGTGCATTAATACATGCCAACTGCTTCCCACAAGCCATTTCCCAGGAAGCAACTTAAACAAGAACACAATCTGATTGTTATCTTAAATCAGTGTGTGTCATATGGCAAATAATGATCTAACACTGAACTCGAAATAGAGAAAAAAAATTAACAATATGTATCTGAAAACAATGATATTTAGGTAAAATAAAAGAGTCCCCAGTATATCATGCAATGGTATGGGTGAGATGTCCCTCATTAGTCTTGGTTACTTATGATTATTTGCTGCCCATTTGGAGAAAACTAGGAGGTATGGTGATGCTGAGAAAAGTATGTCACTTGTTGACTGTTTGCATTTTCTTGCTACTCCCAGTGTGCCCTCTGTAATTTGTGAGCTCTTAACTGCTGCTCACATCTCCTCCACCTGCTACCTCTACTCTACCACCATGAACTCTAACCCTTTGGAACCTTCCATCCCAAGTAAAGTCTTACTTTCATAAGTGGCCTTGGTTATGGTGTTTTATAGCAGCAATGGAAAAGTGGACAACTCACATTGAATATTAGCAGAGTAAAGACTTTCAGAAGTGATTCGGTACAGAATGATGCTTGTGGGTCTTTGGTTCAGTCCTTTACGAGGTTACGTTGTCAGGAGTTCTTTTCTTTTCTCTGCACCCTGACTACGCTAACATCATAATACTCACTAACAGCACAAACTGCTTGATTCCCAGAGATCATTTTTTTTTTCAGAAATACTACCTTAATAAATTCCCTTGTCTAATGGAGAACTCCCTCGAAAAGAAAAGAACTTCAAATAACAGAACTCCAGATATGCACAAATGTAGGGACATCTATAAGACATTGAAATCCCTGAATATAGAATATTTCTTTTGAATACTGAGAGTAAAAATAACTTAGAAATCCATACCCTGCTTTAATAAAAAAACACATCAAACATAATGCATTGGAGGGAATTATTACATGTGTAGGGGCCAATCCACAATAGAAAATAGGCTTTAAAAATTGAAATTATACCCATGGGAATATTACTAGAAGGAGAGACCTTGAAAATAAGCTCTTATTCTGACAACTACCACCCAGCTTCCAAACTACTGGAAAATTAAGAAAAGAATGTACAACACTGCTGTTTGGCTATTCTAAATGAGTAGATAGCTGAAGGAGACTATAATGATACTGTTATATATACAAAACTTTAGGAATTATTTCACACATCAAGTATTTTCTTTAGTAATATAACTTAAGATTCTTCATCTGATTAAATAAACTTACCAAACTTCAAGAGACATTTCCAGAATCATTTCAGTGACCTATAAAAGAAACATGTTACTTAGATGAGCTAATAAAATAGATGTGCTTGATATAAAGCAATCAAAATAAATTTTAAGTGCCAAATTAAACAAAGAATGAAAGTTTCATGCAGGTCTCTCTATATAGATACATTTGTTCATATTTTTTTTAGTCTTATACATCTCTATATAATAAGTTATGTTAGAAGTATTAGAGTTGTCTTTGCATGATTTGTAGTATGGCTGTTATGGTGATAATCATCTTATGATTGGATTTGAGGCATGATCCACAGAAGGGAATTCATGCCTGATACTATAAACCTGTTCAAAACCCCGTGGTGTCTGGGAAGGTCACAGGCACTGGGGTGAAATCTATTGCTGCTGTTTTACTAAATGGACATGGTGCCAAACTGCCTTCTAAATATTTGCTTATATTCATGGATTAGTGTTCTCCAGCCTTGGTCAGAAAAGCTTCCGTTTGCAGTGGCAACAGTTAATGCAGAGACCTATAACTGGTAAAAGTCCTAAAATTAACTGACTGTGTTGAGCATTCAGCTTCAAAGCAGAACATCCCTACTAACCACTGCAAGGCTCAGGAAACATCAGTGAAAGGTGGTTGGAATGTATGTAAGAGGCAGAGGATAGATAGGAATGCTATGAAACACTGTCTTCTGTACATGTCATGGACACTGCATGTATGAACTCACAGAGGCCGTGGTTACCTGAACAAGGTCCGCACAAGATGGGACCCCTCAATATTCCATCACAGACAGGAGAGGGACTCAGGATGCTCTACCCCTCCTTGAGGAGTATTAGCAGGTAATGGTTGGAAAACCATTTTCTTCAATAGCCACTGATAAGTTACCCATGCTCCAGCGAGTAAACTTTTAACCATGTTCATGCAAGCAACTCTTAATAAATAAGTACATCATAAAAACAAACAAGAAGACAAAAAGTGAAAATAGGGAGGCGAAGGAGGATGTGGTGGTGGTGTTCAGCAGAAGTGGAAGGGAGATGAGAGTGGGAATGGGGAGAAATATTTAAAATGCAATATATAAATACATAGATAGATAGATAGATAGATAGATAGATAGATAGATAGATAGATAGATAGATAGATAAGTAGGTAGATAGATATTGTCAAAAATAGTAATTTCATTTAAAAAGAAAGAAATGGCTCTGCTTTGTTGTTTTCTTCCTACATTGAAATAAAGTACTCAGTTCTATAATTATTATTCACAAAACATGCAAAATAGCTAGAGAGTTGGCCCTGGGGTTATAAGAGTGGGAGAGCCTGCTTCTCCCCTCACCAGCAGCATCACTTGAGAGTGTGGGCCCTGCTTCCTGTCTAGGCAACACAGCAGAGCTTGCCTTGATGGTGAAGGCATGGGTGAACCAGCCCCAGCAGGAGAGCTGGCCCAACTCCTTGAAAGCTGCAGCATTTGTGAGAGTGGGCGCCACGACTCAACTGCCCAGCACAGTGAAACTGACTTTGGTGGCACAGGTGTAGGTGAGCCAAGCCCTAGGTAATGACGGTAGGAGAGCTGACTCTGCCCCTGCATCATTGGATGGGTTAGCCAGGATAGTGCTGGAGAGTTTGACCTGGAGGTGTAGATGCGGGAGAGTCAGAGGGCTAACCAGCCCAACTTAGACCCAGGCCCAGATCCAGGTTTTTGAATTGGCCCACCCTAAAATCTACATCATCTGTGAACTGTTGTAGTGTGTGTGAAAGGTCTGGTCCAATGATCCGAAGCTTCAGGATCTCCATGTCAGAGGGAAACAACAGGATAGCCAAGAGGAGTCCTGACGAGGATCTGGCAGAAGCCAGAGGCCTCAGACCAGACCAATGACTCACTACAATGAGCATTTGCAAGTGAAGATGTTGGACACAGAGGTGTACTGTGGGACACACTGTGACACACCACAGCTTCCATGACAGGAGATGTTTTCTATGCTTCGTTTTGGTTTCCTGTTTTTTATTTTCTTTTGAGGGGGAGGTTGCAAGGAAGAAGGATGGATACAAAGGGACAGGGAGACAAACAGGACTGCGGTGCATGACACAAAACTCACAAAGAATCAATGAAAAAGTCAAAAAATATATATAGTACACTCCTGTTGAGTGTACTTTCTGCCAGTTGTTTAAGTTTGAAGATTCAACATCCACCATGGTCAAGAAACTAAAGGAAGCCTTGGAGGAAGTTATGCATGTGTATAACAAGCAACGGGTCTGCAACTGGGATACTCATACCTACTAGACACCCAGTAGGCTCCACGACACATCTATTAATGCAATGTGGGGAATCCTGGATTTATTTTCTCAAGCTCACTTGATAGCTGACCAAATGATATCAAGTTAATCGAACAAATCTTGTTTAACTTAGGGGGATTAGCTAATATCCACAGAGCCGAAATTTATGAAACGCTGCCTTTGCAGAGAGAACATCTCTGCTGTATTGCAAGACCTCTGACATTATGACTGATGGTATCGGGACTAAATAATGTCCCTAGACACTGTCACAAGAACTAATGGGAAAATGTCCTGAAAGTGGTTGTATAATTTTAAAATCATGTTATTACTTTTATTATACCAGTTAGCATAAGAACTTAGGTTGGAATGACTGCTCAATTACTACTATCAAATAGAAGTACAATATACTTTTTTGAAACCTGCAGGGCATAACTTTAGACTTAAACAATGCTAAGAACATTAGATTTCTTAACTTTGGGGTTCATAGTATAGGAAGAAGACAAAATAGCAGGAGCTTTTTAAAGGTTTAAGATGAGTTCATAGATGATTCTCAGAATGATCTTTATAAATAAAAGATAATAAAATCTATATTAAACTTCACAGTATACTGAACTTAAGTAGGTTTCTACTACTAGTTCAAATACTGCTAGTAGTATTTGGAACTGATGTGTACTATGTTCCAAATGAATGCTTGGTGAATGCACATGTGTGTGAAGTACATCAGACAATCTTGTTCTTTTGAGAAATATACAATCGCTAATAGAGATAAAATCTTGGGATGGTCTGACCCTCAGAAAATTTCCTCTGCCTAACTTTACAAATCTTAATTCATGAAAGATTAGGTATTACTTTTTTTTTAGCTGATAAAAATATTCCAAATATTCTAGGACAAAAGGAATTATACATGCCCAGATGAATTGTGGTTCAATATTAGTCAAAACTGACAGGCTTTAAAATAATTAGCATCTATCAATGGGACTATTGCCTGACCACATCCCAGGATATTATGCCTAATTTCACATTTTGAAATTTCTACTTGAATCTTTCCAAAAGGGGATGTGGGAAAGGTTTTATACTGAATAATTTTATTGGGGATATTTAGTAAGATAAATCAGGCAGAGGCAACACAAATTCTGTTTTGTAGTGGTCACTGGTATTGGGTGTTTGTTTGTCTGTTTATTTGTTGAGACAAGGTATCACTCTATAATCTAGGCTGGACTAGAACTGGTAATTCCTCCTTAGTCACAGTGCTCCAGAATTACAATCACGGTGCCCCCATTGTACTTGGCTGTATATTCTGTTTTGTTCCAAGGAAATAATGAAAGTTGCCATTAATATAAGACTAGACTGAGTGTATTTCTTTCCAAAGGTCCACATCTCCATGTACTAATGGATAGAAAATAAACTCTCATGCCCTATTGCCATGTGTGCCTCGTGAGATTAGTTAATAAAAAACTGAATTTTCAACTAGCAGCTCCTGAAACCACTTTGTTATTAAAATACTCCATGCTTGCAGGTATCTAGTGCCCCACTGTTGCATTGACTTGATTAAAAAAAAAATGGGTACGCCATGTTTGGGGCTATATTTGTGTTACCAGGAGAATAGCCTATCTATCCATGATCCTTTTAAGATATTCTGATCCTAGGTAGAAGACAAGGATCTTGAGGCAAAGGCAGCATTAAAGCAGGCACAGGATATTTCTGTCATCTGGAGCATTTCAGGATGTGTGGCTGAGGCTCTCGTCATGGGTCAGCCCCTTACTTCCTTGTGTTGCCCAAGCAGATGACAGAGGATCAGAAGGAAGTTCAGCTGCCTCCCGGCTCCATGCACGATGTTCAGACTTGCCACGAAATCTGATACTCATGATCTCCGCATCTTCTACCTGGAATGTGTCATTCGGCTAAAACAGTTATAAAAACATGCACTTCCTGTGAGGTCTTAGACAAGGACTGAAGCTTCTTCCCATACAGTGCAGTAGATGGAAGGGGGACCACATCTCTGAGGCATCTCCCCACCATCAGCCCCTTCTGAACAAATCATAACTCCAACTCCTCTCAGAATCAGAGATGTAAAAGGCAGGCAGCACCAATTATAAACTAGAAACCTCTTCTTTGCATTCCATGATGGAGAAGAATTTTGACATCTCCCATGGAAGATGTTCAGTCAGAGAGAGCAAAGGCAGCCAGAGTAGAGAAACTATTGCTTAAAACAGCATTTCAGACTTTAACATAATGTCTAGTGTGCCTAAGCCATGGCTTCTCTTGAATATGTCGAAAGAATGAAACTAAAAAAGCAAATACAGTGTCTGGTACCAGAGATATTTTTAAGCTATTACACTGAAAAGATCCACGCAGTCAAACAATGTTTTCCTATTGGTAAAGAGTTCTTCAAGTGTCTTATAATACACAATGCCCACACTTTAATGTCTGTTTCCTGTCAATAAGTCGTTATTTTGAATTCTGTTCCCTGGTCTGTTCATCCTTAATTTTTCTAGACAGAAACAAAGGTCAATGAGGACCATGCTGACTCAGTAGTTGTGTACACCCCTCAAAGGAACGACAATGATGTTTTCAGTGTATTTGCATTTACCTGACCCGTGCAAGATAATAAAATGAAACTTTGAAAGTTAAGAGTCACTTTTAGAAAGAGTAACATTTCCATACCAGGCCTGTAATTCTCCCCTGTGAAGAACAAAATATGAACTTGACAAGAAAGAGTATTCTGAACAGTGAGTGGGGACCTCAACTCTGCCAGTGCAATTGGAGTCACTGGGACAAAGGGACACTTAGAAATTTCATTTTTAATATATAAAAGTAGACTAACATAAAATTAGTGGTTGCTATTGAGAATCTTCTCTTATTTAAGAACTCAACAAGAGTGTACCCTAGGCAATCTTTAAAGATTTAAAAGATGAAGAAAATACACTATTTTTCCTGTGGCCTGTTCCTCTTTGTGCTCTATAACCTTACAGTTCCTCAACTTAACTTTTTAACAAATGTAGCCATCAGTGAGAATTATGAAGACCTGGATAGTAAGTAGCTTTCATACAATAACCCAGGTTCCTTAGAACACTGTCAACAAGTCACTTTGTCTCTGTCATCTCTCTAGCTTTTGTCTGTTAAACTTCCCAATTTTCATTAGTACTAGGTAAGCAAGTCCCAAGTTTTCAATCGTTCACACTAACAAAAGTATTTAAACAACTGTAGCTAGGTACTATACTATGGCTTGTAGCTGCTTATTTTGTACTTCCTTCACAGAACTTACTGCCTGAAACAGAAACAGCAAGAATAAAGGAATATTGTAAAATACCCTGTCATTTAAATGTTAGCTATTGTGAAGATATGAGATGTGTCACTTCACCACCATGCCTATTCCTAGAAGTCTAAAATAAAAAAGGTATTCTTTATTAAAGCCAGAAATAGTTTGACCTTCATTTGGACTATACTGTGCATAGTTGACTGTCTGATGTCCTTGACATCTGTCTTAGGGTTACCTGGGGTAATAAAACACCATGACCAAAAGCAACTTGGGAAGGAAAGGGTTTATGTCAACTTATACTTCCAGTTAACAGTTCAACACTAAGGAAAGTCAAGGCAGGAACTCAAACAGGACAAGAAGGTGGAGGCAGGAGTTTATACAGAGGCCATGGAAGGGCACTGCTTACCAGCCTGCTCCCCATGGATTGCTCAGCCAACTCTGTTATAGTACCCAGGACCAGCAGCCCAGGGATGGTACCACCCCCAATGGGCTGTACTCTCTGTCATCAATCACTAATTAAGAAAACGTCCTACAGGTTTGCCTAGAACTAAGTTTTATAGAAGCATTTTCTTAACTGAAGTCCCCTCCATTCAAATGACTTTAGCTTGTGTCAAGTTAACAGAAAATTCTCCAGCACATCATCTTACCCAGTGATTCCCAAACTTCTCATGAAGTGATGTCACTGATGTAAAATTGTCCTATTAGGACAAAGGAACTATAATTCAAAGGCATTGAATGCACCTAACCCACCAGCTCACTTTGGATTAGCAAAATAGTGCCCTGTAAGTTGTTGGATCCTTTGTTGAGGGATGGGAGTAATAGCAGTGTATTCCCACTGGTGGCCAAACAAAACAGCAAATTTTAAAATCTGTGGCTACAGCTCGTTGGTGAAATCCTTGCCTAACATACCTAAGTGCAGGTTCCTCTCCCCAGTGTTCATTTAAATAAAAAGAAAATAAAAAGAAAGAAAGAAAAGAATTCACAACTTTTAAAATATGACTTCTAGTAAATGTATCAGTGCTCTACACACTGTAAAGCCAGAATTCTGCTGAACACCATGACCTGGGGCCTCTGTAGTGTCTTGATGTTCCTCCAAACTCTACCTTATTTGACTTCACATGAGACATAGTTCCTCAATGAAACCACTCTGACACAAACTTAACATCCTGAACTCAGACTCAAAGCTTCCATTGTTTCAACGTTTTGACTCTATCTCTTCCACAGAACTCATTTCAAGTCAGAATCATGACTAAGCAACAACAAAAGCAATCAGCCAAAATTAGACCACTGCCACAGAAGCATGAAACATGGCTATTTTTAAGCAATAATGCTAACTTCTAAACAGACAGAAAATTAAAACATAGTATAAAACCTGAGGCTGCAGTATTGGCCAAAACAAACTTACTTTATCCAGAAAAGTAATGAAGTATAATTTCTGTCTGGCTTCCAAACTGTAGCATTTTCATGGTTTGTTTGCAGTGGGCTAGTTTATACACATCCAAATAACTTCTGAAGGATCTAGACCAGGGGTTCTCAACCTGTGGGTCATGACCCTTTTGGGGTTTGAACTCTATAGGAGTCATTTAAGATCATCAGAAAACACAGATATTGATTTTATGATTCATTACAGATGGTTACAAGATACCATAAGGTTATTGGGATCTGAACTCAGGAGTTTTGGAAGAACAGCTTGCACTTTAAATCACTGAGCCATCTCTCCAGTCCCACATTGCAATTCATAACAGTAGCAAAATCACCGTTATGAAGTAACAATGAAATAGTTTTATGATTGGGGGGTCACTGCAACATGAAGAACTGTATTAGAGGGTCTCAGCCTTAGGAAGGTTGAGAACTGAGAACCACTGACCTAGATCTTTTGAACCAAAATTGTCAATTATAACCTAAAGATTTTATTTGATAAACTCACGAATGACTGACTAGAGTAGTCTGAGTCATTTTCAAACAAATGGCTGCTGAATTCAGCTCTATCTGTGTTTAAATAATGAGTCCCCTTACGTCAATAAAGACAAATAAGTTTACTATCCAGCTAAGTCACTTTCATGAAGCGTATGTGCTTTGTATTCGGTTGAATCTGATCAGTAACAATTATCATGAGATTATCTAGCATTTATTTGGTGGTTGCTGGACCATGTATTATATTAATACGTTCCCAGGTTAATCAACCCACTTAACCATAACCACAATCCTACCATGTAGGCACTAGGTGTAACTCTGCTTCCTCGATGATGGGATGAGGCAATAATGACGAGCCTACCATCACTCAAGCTAATCAGTCACAGGCCATAAACTGCAACAAGCAGAAGCCTCCCAGCTCTGAGACTGAGGCTGTCCCAGATGCTCTCAGCAGGCCACTAGGCTGTTCTCAGGAGACAGCTTTGCTGCTCTGTAAGCTCAAACCTAATACAACCTAATCTTGACTTGAGAAATGCCCATTGCACAAACAACTGGATACCCAACTCTAAAACTGATAAGTCTGAGGCTCTAGGGAAGAACTTCAAACACCAATTCCTATTTTCCAGCTCAGCAGCCCTCACCCCTACTAAAAAATTGCTTGACCCAACTCTTACACATTAGAGCTGATGACAGACAGGCTTTCACCTCTCTGTCTTATCACCTTGCATTCCTGTTCTAGTTACTTTCCAGGGAAACATTAAACTCTTAGGACATCTACCCTTTTAACATGCATTCGACACCAGGTATCTTTTCATGGTAACTTGGACCTTGCTAACCCTTTCTTAGGAAAAAGTCTAATCTTGTTTGCTCTCAGTTTCCTGTAACCTGGGAACAAACCTGCTGTGAGTCACTACTCATACTGGAAGATGCTATGTCAATTCTTGCAACTTGAATCCAAGTGCTGTTGTGTCCTGAGCCCTGTACCAGTTCTTCATTCATTCATCAATTCTCTCATCACTAGCCTTACTTAGAAACATGTTCTTGAACTTGCTGTGCCAATCCAAGATAATGGCTTCCCTCAGGCATTCCCTCAGGCAAATCTGATAACAACTGTCCTCTACTCCTTTAGTGAGGCATTATAGCCACATTTTTGTTTCAAGGATAAGCTTAGCCTTTGATGTCCATTCTATCCACAATGGCTGTAACCCATCATCTTCATTCCCATTTGGACTGAGTCTCTTGCCCTTCTCTCTATTTTTCTTTTTCTATACTGGAGTCACCCCTTCTCATGGATACTTTGCCAGGCAATCTGGGCTCCTAGACTGCACTGGTCAGTTTTCTGTTATTACAATCATAGAAGCTATGTATGTTATTAAAACAACAACAGCAACAACAACATGGGTTTACATTACTTAGATAGTTTAAAAGGCTGAAAGTCCAAATCAGGTTGCCTCATGAAGGCCTCATGACGGATGGTATGGCAACAATTTGAACGCCCAGAGATTATGTCACAGGCAGAGAACCAGAACATGTGGAAGTGCAAGTTGTGTTCTTTTAACAATTGCTCAGCCTCCAAGAATGTTCTGCATCAATCCCTTCAAAAGGTAACGCTCAAAATTACATACCTCCGACTAAGCCCCACATCTTAAAGGCTCCAGTCCACCACCTATCAACATTGCCACATGTCCCCAGGCCTAGAATCCCAGGAAAACACATGGAAACCAGAGGAAGAGACTTCCTACCTGGGATATTTTCTACTCTCAGCTTTTAATATTCCTTTCTCGGCCACACTTTCTAAGATGACATTTGCGACCCGTTTCACCACACACATATGTAAATCCCTTTCTTCTTCTTCCCTGGTTTGTATAGCATTTGTTCATACTACTAAAGGGAGCATCTCTCCCTGGTTTAACTTGTTTTTCATTTGGTTTACTACACAGAATATTAGCTGCAGAAAGACAAGGACATTTGTTTGTTTGCTCAAGGTTGAAATCAGTGGCTGAGAAGTAACTGCCCATTCAGTGATTCAGTGTTCAGTGATTCTTTGTGATGAGATGGGGAATGGGTGGCAAACAAACACAGCAGACGAAGGTTAATGACAGAAGGCAGACCTGCTTGTGAAATGAATGAATTAATAAATGAGCAGCTCATTTCCTTAGCTCTATGCACATGTTTTCTGTATTAGGCACATGGCACAATCAAAATGATCCTATAGAATTCCTGATTGACACAATACTGAAGTGCTTCGCAGTAAAGCGTGCTGCCATCTGCCATACATTTAGAGATGTATCAAAGGGAGTTAGCTGATGGATGAGTGAAGAGATGCAGAAACACGGAGCAGGCACATGCAACAGGAGAATGTGAACTATAGAACTTGATGACAGTTATGTGCTTGTTTGCTGTAGAAACATTTGAACTTTTTAATGTTGGAAAGACATCATAATAAAATTTTGTGGTGGGGTGGGGGTGGGGTGGGGGCATGGATTAGACTGCTTTACAGACCCTTTCATTTTTCCTTTTGGAAGACAGGATTTGGGTATGTAGGCCAAACTGGCCTGCCACTCATCTTCCTGCCTCAGCCTCTAAGGTGCTCGTAACAGGCAAGTGCCACCACACCCCACGGCACACCCAGCATTGTTGCTTTGTGGAATTTTCTTCCTGGTGTTTATCACGGGCTGCTGTTGAGTGATTACGCAGTTGCTCACTGTCGCCTTGTTAGCATCCTTACGAGAATGTGAGTCTCTGGAACTAGGATTCTGTCCATCATGTCATCTGCTCTTTGTTCATCACAAAAGAAGTCACAGGGAGCACTCAGGCTCCTCACGCATTACTCAACACCATACACGTGACTACCCACTTTTCACACAGATCATTCGGTTCTTGAGCACGGATGTCTCTGACTCTCCCTAATGCTTAGTAAGCTTCAGGCATGCAGTAAGCCCTCACATTCTCCTCATATTGAAGCTTATCATTCCACTGACAAAGTCAGAATTTTAAAATTATGTAATATGCCCTTGCTGATTTTATTTTGAATGTCTGTGAAATGGGAAGAATTGCAGGTACTTTTGGGAGTGTAGTCAAAGTAGCGAAGGGAGAGAAGAACTTGGAAATAATGCAATCTAAACCATTTATGGATGAAAGCGAGACTCAGAGAAAGCAAATAACAAGTCAAACATCTGAACGGAGAACAATGTCAATAAAAAGAAGATTACAGACTCCTAGCCCCGTTCCTACAGCCAAATGGAAAGAGCTGTCCCTGGGAGTCAGCCCGAGTCCAACTGGAGGTTCCCGTGGATTCCCCAGCTGTGTCCTGGCCATGGACTCTGCTCAGGTTGCGTCAAGATTAACTTTCCAATGCCAAAAGTTTGAGAGAGCTTTGACTAGTAATGTCTTGGCTTGTGATTCCTGTGCTTTTCCAGCAAAGCCAAGTGCTCTTCTTATTATATCATGTTGTCATAAACATTGGGAAGGCTTACTTTAGTATCTGCTCTCCCAGCATTCCGTAGAGACTCATTCTCTCTTACATGTCTGTGAGTGTTGCAGACAGAAAGCCACCCACCTAGGGCAGATCCTATCTCAGGAAATGAAGAGGAAGGCAAGGCTCCCATGGGGCTCTCCTACGTGATTCGAGAAAGAACCCCAGACCCTTCACTCAACCAGCCAATTCCCCTGCGCCCAGTGAGCACTCGAGCTCACCAGCCAGAAGGGCTGACATTCAATACAAATTGCAAGGGATTCTAGAGAGAAAAGTAATGAAGAAAAGCTTAGTTTCCAAGACACACTAAGGGAAGTGATTATGTAACCTACTCTCAATTCAGGAATGTAGACGGTCTCTTCAGAGCTCATGGGTTATATAACTTAACCATAGCAAATGACAGAGGGAGAGGAAATATTTTTTTTTCCATAATGTCTTCCTACATAATCAGTTCTTGGATCAGAGATTGAGGAGTAAGAGAATTGGTTTTGGAAAGGCTAATCCAAGCTTACAAAGCTCTGGACAAATCTTTCTTACAGTCCCAGGCAGGGAAGCCTTCAGGTGTTTCTGATCATCGCTATGCTCTTAGCTCCAGCGCTCACCACCATGGACCTGATAAACCTTTTAACTCACCAGGTCTCATCTTGTTTTCTTACTGTCAAAACTGCACTTTGGCAGTTGCTTATATCTGGAATGCTCAAAGCTATATCTCTGCCCCCTGAAATGCTACCCTTTCCTCAAGTCAAACAATATCAAAAGCAAAACACACTCATATATATTGCTTAATAAATACCAGCCACCGTTCTAGGCAGCACTGTACATATGCATGCATAGAGCATGCTTACTATTTATGTTTTAATTATCATTACATACTTAATACAGAAAGTACTATGTAATATTCATATTTAAACTATCAAAATGACATATAGCTTATATTTTATGCAACAAAGTATAGCAAGTTATAATTCAATTTATTTATGACCATTATATTATATTTTAATATGTATAGTTATTATAATAATTCCCTTGTAAGATAGTATCTCTAGTTTTATAGATGAATAAGATGAGTCACAAAGAAACAACTAAATTTCCACAATGCAAATAATGATAAAGAATTCAAAGGCCTAATCGAATAGCTTTAAATGTCATGGTATTAACCACTATGTTCACTACTCAAACTGTTCAAATGATTTGGTAACTCCTCTCACAAGACAAACTTCCTTTATTATGTACTCTAAACAAACTCTATACATACCTTACGAATATTTATCTCAATGAATGGTGATTTCTTATTATTACACATGTACATACACACACACACACACACACACACACACACACACACATCTCCTTCCACATCCTATTACTAATCAAATACCATCTCTACCTCAGAGGAAGATAACTGAAAGAATTCCCTGTATATTATTCCTTATATGACTTGTACAAATAAAACAGCTGATACATTATAGGTTTTCCAATAAATGATTATAAAATGAGTGAATGAAAAGAGGTTAAAAGGTATCCAAGGGAAAGCCAGGCATGAATCTCTTGGTATTGTATAGAACACATGCCCTCCAGAGAAGGGAAAGGACCCATAGAGATGCACAGATGTGGGTTCTCAACGTCTCTGGGTAGTCAGATCACATGGACTACTCAAAGAACCTTGTGACTGCCAGTTAACTTCTAAGTAACTGCATATCCATAGTATGCACATAAGTCAATGACCGACTCTGCAGGCACATATAATTAGTATTTTAGTCTATATGTTTTGACTTACAAATGGAAATTGCTAAGTTGGGTAGTGTGAGTAAGTTACTGCTAGAAAATACCAGACTGTTATCATGGGAGATCAAATGGGACAGGGTTATCTGAGCTTGGAATAAGACAGGCAGCATGGGGATGCTGAGTGTTATGGGAGAGGTTTGTGTAAGTAGAGGAACCTGAAGTCATTCTAAGGGTGAGTGAAAGCAATGTTTCCCTAGACATGATATAATGTGCTAACTAGCCCACCAGTCGATTACATGTCTCAGCTAATTCCTCTCATTCGATTCTCATACACTTCTCATACATTAAGATACATTAAGATATAGTGCATTTGTTCTTCACAAATAATTTATCCAAGAGTTCTTTTTCATTAATAAATAACTACCAAATTGTGATAATTCTGAAAGTACAAAGATAATAAAATTAATCCAACATTATTTCTTCTGATCTTTTACTGATTTGGGCTTAATTATTTGAGACTGAATTGTTTCCTTCGAGACGCTTAATTTACAGCAATATATCAACAGTAAACATGTGTGCTTACAATAGTGATAGTAAATATGTGTTCCAACAAAGTAGCACACAAGGTTGAAATACTTTGCATTTTGCACCATCTTATTATCCCAAATGCTAATAGACCCTCCAGCGGAGTCCAAAATCGATGCCTCATTTCACTGCTACTATTTGGAACAACAAAATATCAATACCTCATAGTATTTATCATTTCAATCAAGGTGTATACATTTAACAATAAGAGATTATTTAGAACCATTGTCTACGGATATGGCTAAATGGTAGAGTGTTTGCCTAGCCTGTGTAAGGTCCTGGGTCTAAGCCACAGCGCCACAAAGAATAACCAGAGAGGACAAGGTAAAGACAGGAAGCAAAAGAGCAAACAAGATGAAAGATAAAGTCGATAAGAAAAAATATATTTCCAAACATTAAGCTCAACGTTTTAAAAATAAATCAAGGCCCATGGAATATGAAGTGGGGCATGATTTTGCAGCTACTTACTTGGTTAAAAACAAAAGGGACTTCTTTCTTCTCTCCCACTTTCATTGAAGATACAGGAAATGTAGCTGTGCCTAAGGTTTCATCCATGACATAGTTGGCATCCATCAGTGTGATCTACAAAGCAAAGCAGAACGTGAGAAGTTTCTCGGAATCTTTAGAAGCACTATCTAAAATGTCTATCATGGAGGATGACAGCAGTTCAGGGCACTAGACATTCTTCCAAAAGGACCTTCGCTCAATTCCCCATACCCATGTGGCATATCACACTGACTGTACCTCCAGTTCTAGGGAATCTAATGTCCTTGTCTTGCTTACATGGGCATTGCATGCACATAGTGTACAGACATAATACCATCCAAACACTCAACACATTAAATTAAAAAATAAAATATTTTCGGTTGTGAGCCTAGCTGGGCGGTGGTGGCGCACGCCTTTAATCCCAGCATTTGGCAGGCAGAGGCAGGCAGATTTCTGAGTTTNAGGCCATCCTGGTCTACAAAGTGAGTTCCAGGACAGCCGGGGCTATACAGAGAAACCCTGTCTCAAAAAACAAAACAAAACAAAAACATCTTTTTAAAGAACCTGTTTATCATATAAAGGTCTACGTCAGGTGAGGTAACACAAAACCTTTAATACCCATGTTAAGGGGCAGGGCAGGCAGATATTTAGACTTTGAGGCCAGTCTTTTCTACAGAGTAGATTCCATGTCGGCCAGGTCTATATAGTAAGAACCTGTCTCAAAAATTAATTTAAAATTATCTAAAATAATATTTCATAGTCCCTTAAGGATTGTATATTTTCGTTTTGTTTTGTTTTTAATTTTGGTCCATTCTAGACAAGGAAGCTACACACATATGCCCTAGAAGTCTCAATAATTAATACACAAAAATACTGTCTTTTCTCTCCCTCTTAATACTACATTTCTATTCAAAGCAATAAATTTTACATATTCCAGACTGACCAATATTTATAAAAATGGAATATTATTACCCCTTTGTTTTGAAATATATAAAAGAAATACAGAAAGTCAATGCAACTACTTTTTAAAATCTCTATAAACAGACACGAGCAACTGACAGTATTTTTATTCTGGATATTGTTTGTTTGTTTGGTTGGTTGGTTGGTTGGTTGGTTGGTTGGTTGGTTGGTTGGTTGGCTGGTTAGTTGGTTGGCTGGTTGGTTGGTTGGTTGGTTGGTTGGCTGGTTGGTTGGTTGGTTTTTTGTTTAAAGAATTCCCATCTTTAGAACAGAAACTACAATTTCTCTAAAGTGCACAACTTTCCTGAAATCCTACCTGGATTCTCATAGAACTCCATGCATACCATCCAGAGACTAAGCATGCATGATACCCAGCTCACAGGCAATCCCAGTGATTTGAGGAGAAGGAAGTCAGTGAGGAAGAGATTTGATGTCTCGCTACATGGGAACAAGCATTGTTCACATCCTCCAGATGATTCACTTACCTCCAAAACATTTTCCTGATTTGGATCCAAAATGAACTCAAAGGTCTCATTCCACACGGGGTTTATATCATTATTGAAGTGTCTCGTGCGCTTCCTGCTGTCAGGGGTTGTAGAGATGAAAAGTTCCACATAAGGATCTGGAGTGTCCACTATGGAAATCAATGGAAGAGAAGACAAAAATGTCTCACAGTCTGAACCTTTTTGTTAATGCCAGATGTTAACTTACTTCCAGTAAGTCTGCAGTATTATACGTCAAAATGTGGTAACACAACAGAACATCACCAGGTGGTATCCTTTTTCCATCCTCTGTCCCTTCCTTTTATTATAGATGAATGAGAAGGAATCATTTATAAAGCGATCTATTCAGAAATCCACCCATCTGGAGGGCCTGCATCTTTCTTGATCCAGCTAACCCACAATGAGAGGAATGGCACTTATCTAACTCTACAGCATGACCCTCACTGCAGGGCTGTAACGGTAACAAGATCACAAACTCAAGATCCTCATATCGGTCTACATTAGAAAAATCATCTTGTTTATTTTGCTTACCTAACACCATAGTAAAAGGCACTGTGAAATGAATACTGCTGCTGACAGAAACTTCACCGTCTCCAAAGTGAACAGGTATCCTGAAACTAGGCTAGACAGCTCTAAGATGCAGCACTCATATTAGCCCTCAGCCTGTCTTTACTGTGGCAGTATCAAACTGAAGTGAGATGTCTAAAACAATGAAAGCCATTTTTATGTCACATAAAAGTCCACTTGAGTCATGCCTATTCATGCTCCCTTAACTACAAAGAAAGAGAGGCGTGTAATGGAACTATTTTACTTTATTCCTCCTATGTTTATACTTAACTAAGTTACTCACACCATATACATGGGGATTGGCTCCTCTTCCTTGAGTCCACTGACGCCTCTGATAATCTTATACCACTTTTGGTACTTTTATTGTACGTATGAAATGATACATCTGTCTTTTCCTTTAAGACCATAAATAACTTGAGGTCAAGGATCAAAATATGTTCCTGTCATGCTTTCAGAATCTGTCAAATAAAACCTGCCACAGTAAAATATAAGATCTGCATTTGTCTTTAACACAACTTTTCCCATGTGGCCACCAATAACTATAAGTGATGGTTCTTGATAAACCTTTTCTTTTCTTTTCTTTTTTTAAGATTTATTTATTTATTACATGTAAGTTCACTGTAGCTGTCTTCAGATACTCCAGAAGAGGGCATCAGATCTTGTTACGGATGGTTATGAGCCACCATGTGGTTGCTGGGATTTGAACTCTGGACCTTCGGAAGAGCAGTCGCGTGCTCTTACCCACTGAGCCATCTCACCAGCCCGATAAACCTTTTCAATACATATTTTTTTCACTTAACTCTCACATCACAATACAATATGTACTCTATCTTAGTACATATGAAGAAAGTGTCAGGAACTGACATGTGCCAGGCCTCTGACTTACAGCTAAGCTCCACAGAAAGATCTTGAACTTGGGTCATCTAATTACATCAGCTGAAGCCTAAATGACATCTTTGTCCCTACGAAATAAAAGAGAGAACATAAAACACAGATTCGCAGGAAGAGAAGAGCTGGACAAAGAGAGGCAAGGAAATAAGGAAATATGAATATCTTTTCAGCCAACACCATCACTCAGAACAACTAGCACAAGAACTGGGAGACTGGGGTCAAGAGGAAGCCCAACCAGAGAGAAAGAAAAGAATAAGCTGAGCTATCCTGCTACCAGCACTAAAATTGATCTCTACCATACACAGCAGCCCAAGTTTAAGGAAGGAAATAGTACAGAGCCCTGCAACTGAACCTCAGGAGCTTCACCTAAGACCCTGTGCTATAGTCAGAATGAGGATCACTGATATTGTCTACAACACATCTAATAATGAGCTGGCCTGCATCAACCCCCTCAAGAATAACTCTAGTGCTCACTGACAACACACCCCACAGCCAGTGGGAGGTGTCTCACTACTCATTCTGCTTTCGTTGCAAGAAGAGGGCCAATCTGACTCTTAAAGAGGAAAGAGCTTTTGAAAAAGTGATTAATGAAAATTTTTTAAAAAGAGATACATTATGAAAAGAAAGGGTAGAAAAGCTGGCAGACTTATGAAAGAGCAGATCCAATGAGATGAGCTTCTTGCTGGCAGCCCATCAACCTTGGACCAGTGTGGTGAACAGATGGCTGTGTGCTGGATGGCAAGGATCAAGATGTCTGAGGAAGATCGAGGGAGCAAGAGCCAGAAAGGCATATAAGTCAGCACCTAGAGCTTGCATAAGAAAGGCCAGTATTGTTCCCCAGACACGAATAAATAAGTTTATCCATATATATCATGATTTCCATAATCGTCACATCAAATAACATAACCAATGTTCTTCACTTACTCTTTGAAACACTTCTCACAGTTCATTTTATTAGGGTTTTTTTTTTTTTGTCCTAATTGTATAAAGATCTGCAAAGGAAATGGTCTTTAAAATTGTTCTATGCTTAAATTTCTACCTCAGACCTCATGTGACATAGGACAAGGACAGCGAGTCTCAAAGCAAGTGTGACATATAAAAGTCCAGAGCTTTTGTAAAAAATTCATCCCAGCCCCTACACTGGCAATGAGCAGGTAGGGTGTGGTCTTCATCACTGATGCATTAATGGACTGTCTAGCTGACATCACCAACATAGGACAGCTTCTGACAACGCAGGTGAATCCCCACAGAACAGGCAGCTCTTGCCTTTTCTAAAAGAGCACATACGTTTTCCAGACCAAGCAAGAAGAGCTACAGGACAGCAAGGCATCCATGAAGCGGGATAAGAGAAAGGCACTGGGGTGGTTCTGTCCCCTCAACTCGCTCCTTTAACTCTACACAACTAGCCAGAGCTTTGGAGGCTAAACCAGAAGCAAATCAGCATATTTATAACAGCAATGGCATCCAGAGATTGTAAGGAGAAGCAGGCTTTCCTCTGTGGAGGACAAGTAAATACATTCTATGAGAATATGATACAGCAAATGAAATGAAGAAAGAAACATGGCAATTTATCACCCCATTAGGCCTGTCCTTTCTCACAGGGCCCTTTGTGTGTTTGTTCATTTTCAAATATATTCCCCAGACTATTAGGGGAGAAACTAAAGAAAACCCACTCTGGGACATAAAAGCTATATGTGAAGGGAAGGCATGTGGGTGATAACCATTCATTCACTCAATGCACTTTTAAGCTCACACTGTAGGCCAGGATTGCCTGTCAAAAGGTACTTTGGCTTTGATAAAGAGCCAAGCCCTAAACTGTAGATTTGAATTATGAAAGTGAGTCAAACAGCCTAATTTTAACAGCAAGATAAATGGGAGACAAGCAGATACATCACACTGGTGACTCCCCGCTCACTCACCCAAGTGGTTATGCAAAAACCAGGTCAAGTCGTAGGTGGAGAGATTGTTATTTGAAAGCTTGATATTTGAATCTTATAACAGAGATGTTTTTATTTTATTTTATTTCATTTTATGTGTATGAGCATTTTGCCTACTTAATGTTTACCCACTGCATGTGTGCCTGGTGTCCTTGAAGGTGAAAGAGGCACTGAATCCCTTAGATTAGCAGTGAAGGATGGTTTTGAGCTACCGAGTGGGTACTAGGAATTGCGCATGGTGTAGGATACAGAGTATAAGAACAACAAGTGCTCTGGACCATCCAGTTATCTCTTCATCCTTTCCTATGAGTCTCAGAGGAAGAAGAAGGAGAGATCACAGAGCAGACAGGGAAAGGAAACAGAGGGTAAAGTTCCTTGGAAGACACCAAAGAGAAACAGGAAGTAGCAATTAGTAAAGTGGAAGGTCTCAATTAATAACAGGACCATTTTTTTTTTTTTTTTAGTGAGTTTGGACTCTCAGTGCCTGCCTTGGTTGAAAACATTTTAAATTAGGAAAAATCACATTTAAAGATATCTGTTCCATCTTTATATGTCAAATTAACGAAAACATCTTAAAAATTAGAATCTCATTCAATCCCTTTGCCTTGAAAATATTTATTTTATTTTTAAATAAAGTCAAAGTGAACAGCTTAAAATGCTTGAAAAGAGTGACATGTGTGTTGGGTTTTTTGTTGTTGTTGCTGGGTTTTGATGCTTTGCTTGTCTCTCCTGTTGTTTCTTCAGCAAGAGATTTGAAAGTTAAAATGTCAAAACGCTGATGGGCTGACGAGAGCAGCTGTCAGAATGGGAACTCCTTACTAACAGCTCCAAACTCTGATGTTTTAGTCTCATTTTCTGCTAATCATGTAGGGCAGGAGACACTATCCCTGGGAGAGTCTCCAGAATGAAAGGAAATTTTAAGGTATGAGTTTTAAAGTTCAAGCTCATGCTATAGAAACCATAATAATGGCTGGAAGAGTAGCACATTTAGAATCTGTGGGAAGGCAAATCAGTCCATTTTGATGGCAAAAACTTAGCCCAATGCTTTAAGAGAATTTCCTAGAAATGCATTTAAAAAAATTTTTTTAAAAAATCAATAAAAGGCAAGAAAGGAACAGAACCCCCTATCTATTTAATTATGTCTTATAAATTAATACCCACAGGGCCATTCATTTATGTTGCACCACTAATCATTAATCAGTGAACACCTAAATTATTTCCAGTTAAAGGAGTAATGAAGACAAAATATGTGTGGGCAGAAATGCTCCTGCTTCTCATCCTTTTATCTACATCTTGACAAACAAAAAAATGATGGGGGAGTAGGATAAAGACCATTTTTATTATCATAAAGGTGACATGAAGCTACATGCTCCAGAAATAGCTTCACAATTCCATGGCTCTGAAACTTACTCATAAACTCTAGGAGCGCCTGCCTGAAGTCATAACAGTCCCATATGTCACTCAGCTTTATCCAGGTCACAGACTATGTGATTCATGACAAGAACGGGTGCAGCTCCTTAACTCCTAATTCTATTTAAAAAAAAAAAAATCCATTGTTTTTTTTCTCTTCCACTTTACCCCAAGACAATCTAAACTCCTTGCTTGAAATAAAGTTGATGAGTAATTTACTGATTTGGAGGTGAGTCACAAACAAACAAACCCCAAAGATTTCAAAGAGAGGGTTCCCAAAAATGCAGAGTCTGTTTTAACATAAGTGGTTGAGAACTTAAAAGTTTGTTTCTCACTGGGCAGTGGTGGCACATGCCTTTAATCCCAGCACTTGAGAGGCAGAGACAGGTAGATTTCTGGGTTCAAGGCCAGCCTGGTCTACAGAGTTAGTTCCAGGACAGTCAGGGCTACAGAAAGAAACCCTGTCTGGAAAAAAACAAAAAACAAACAAACAAACAAACAAAAAAGCAAAAAAAGTTTGTTTCTCTTTTTTGAGCCCATTGGTTACTGTACCAGAATCATTTACAGTGGTGGGTTTAAAATGCAAACTGAAACTGGGGCTATCTGAGGACTCATCTGAATGTGCAAAGCCTTAAGTGCATCCCAGAACCACATAGGAAAGAAGGGAGATGGAGAAGGGAGGGAAGAAGGCAAAGGGGAGGGAGGAAGGGATGAAGGGAAGGAGGGAGGGAAGGAAGGAAGGAAAGTGCAGCTCCCTTCCTCTCCCATCAGAATCTTCAGATTTGTTTAGAAATCTCCATTTTAGTAACAAAATCAGATGATTGTTTTGCACACATTTCAAAACCAAGGACTTAAAACACAAGATTAGAATAAACTAACAATGGCAGTGTAATAACACCCATATACACACTTGGCATAAGGAAAGTAACAAATGTTATCTTGTCCTTCTGTACAGGAAGTACCCTGCCATACATTGTTAAGCACAGTCCAGCTAACCACGGCTGATGCTGTCCAACATTTAATTTATTTTCAAGTAGCCACAGGAAAACCATCTCCAAGAATAAAGTAAAGCAGGTATGACAGTCAGCAATTTGTTTGAGGTTATGGGCTGTTATTTAAACTTTAGTTTTCAACTATCCCCAAACCAGAACCGTCAAGACTTAAGGAGGAATTTGCTTAAAGGCCTGCCTGTGGATGTTTCCAAATGTAGCCATTTCATCCAACTTTCTCCACAGTTTTTGTTTCTTGCACCTTAAAAACGAACCTTCCATCTAGCTTGTTAGTATTAATTCCACTCAGACTGCTAACCTCGTTCTCTAAGCATCACCGTTACCATGGACATAACATAATCCGAATCCTGCAGTGGCTAACTCAGCAGGCACTCTTCAGGACACCACACAGTTGTATTTCTGGAGCACAGTGAAAAGCCAGGGCTAAACATGGTGGGGCAGGGAACAAAAACAAACCAGAAAGGACCTTCACCGGTTGGTCCCCTGTGGTCAGAGACTCTTTCTCAACCACACACTGCAGTACTGTGGTTGGTCTTTAACAGTAAAACCAAAGTACACCCTGAGATCCTGCTTGTTTCAAACAATCTGTCATACATGCAGACTGGGGTCAGAAATCTTTGTTCTAGCACAGCAGAACTGTACTTGAGATTTACACCTGTCATTGTTTTCTCTCTAGCTTGAAAGTTAAAAGTGATCCAGCCACTGCTATTGTCCTAAGAATGTTCAAGGAAAGAGCTCAAAGACCAGGGAGTTGGGACTAAAGGGAATAAGGTCTTCTCTTCATGCTCTTAATTTAGTTCGTACTTTCCTAGGCAAAGAATTGACTGTTCTGCTTTCCTATAGGATGAAACTCGCAACTAAGCTTACCAATAAGCTTAGTATACATTCATCTACAGACAAGAAAACCAGCAATGATTCAAGTTACTAATTAGACATAACTACTCCCACCACAGAGAAAAAAACAGACCTGTGGACATTTACCGAGTCAAACAAGATCATTCAGAAACAGGCTTCAACTCAGCTGAACAGATAGCTCAGTGGTTAACAATACTAGTTACACATGTATGAGGGTGGACTTTGAATCCCAGGACTGACATCAAAAGCCTGGTTTGTTCCCTTACATGCCTGCATCTCTATACTAAGTGAGGCAGAGACTGAGAGTAGATGGGGTAGAGGATCTCTAGAGGTTACAGGCTGCCAGGCCAACCTAAAATCACAAGTTCAGTGAGAGACATTGCCTCAAAGAAATGGGACACACTACGATAGAGAAGGATGCCCTGCAGCATCCTCTGGTCTACACAACTGTATGTATACAAGTACACATTATATCACCCACACTGACATTCATAGGCACACATATCACACGCATGCATGCACAGAAGTATATATGGACAGAAAACAAACAACAGGATTTAACTCAGTCTCTCTAAGCCACACTCCTAGCTGCAGCAAATAAAGCAATTTTAAGCAATTTCTGTCTGTACTACACTGTAAATCCTGACAGGGATCCATTATTTCTTATCCAGTACTGAATGGTGAAATGGCGAAGCCAACAGCAAATTATGAAATGAAAAACATCACAAGAATATAATGAATATCATAAAAGATTATCTAATAATGAGAAACACTGAGGAACAGGTGGGCCTCACTATAGGCTCAACCTTATCTCCATTTTACTCCACAGTAATATGCCCTAACTCTCGTAACATAGCCCCCGTTGTTTTTGATTTGTATTTCAAAACAAATTAGTGCCAGCCACTTCTTCCAAGCCTATTTGTATTTCATCTGTATTTCAAAGAAAGACTGAAAAGCAAATTCTGAGTCTCCCTGAATATTTTCTTACCAGAACAGGAATGCCTCGGGGTAGGTGTTTATAGTTATCAGCCCATGCTCCCTCTAGAAAAGGGTAAGAACTGGAGTCCTTATGACTAAAAATACTGAAGGGTAACACCAAAAAACAGGGGAAAGTACAGAAGTGGAAACAATATGATATCTGCGGATCTCCAACAAAATTCAACTTTTGTTGCTTTTGTATGACCATCTTATGTAAGTCTCTGTGGTACCATTGCGAAGGGAACAAAAATGCTTTTGTCTTAACTCCTAGGTCTTGGGGGACAGCTTAGTTGGTAAAGTCTTTGCTGTACACACTTAAGGAACTTAGTTCGATCCCCACTTAAATCTCAGTACTCCCCAAACCAGACATGCCTGTAATCTCAACACGCAGAGGAGGCAGGAGGATTCGAAATTCAAGGTCATCCTAGGCTATGTAGTGAGGTCAAGGCCAATCTGGGACAGAGAGGAGAGAAATGAATATCAGAAAGGAGAGAAATGAATATAAAGTCTTGAGAACTTTGCTCAGCCCCTCTGGTTATTTAACAAATAGTTATGCTGTGAAGGAACCTGAGAAGAAGATGTAACTGTCACTTCAGGTAACAGTCAATGGTGTCTAGACGTGAAGCAGCTGAGCAGCTTCCCCCATGTCACACAGTTGATAAACAGTGGCCACATGAGCCTATCCATACACACAGTGCTGGCTCCAGCCTCTGCACAGCCTCCTCTTTTGTGGGAAAGCCATATTCAGTGTAGTTCCTTGCCATAGATAGGATGTTTCTCTTATTTTTTTTGAAGGACTCAGCAAGCCCTGACTACTCAGGAACACTCAGCATTTACCTTAGTGAAGGAAAAGTGCTACAATAAGTCTTGGTTATGTTTCCTTAATATTTCTTTTCCAAAGTCAAAATTCCCATGTGGCTATTACAGTTTGTGTTTGAATTTTATCTGGAATTTTATCTAAGTGATTTCACTGAAGCCAGACATGACGGTGCATGCCTGTGATCCCAACACTTGAGAGGTAGAGACGGAATGATAAGATGTTCGATGTTCAAGTTCATCCCCAGCACATAGAGTTCAAGATCAGCCTTGGCCAAAACAAAACAAAACAAAACAAGAGCAAAACTTGAAGTATTTTGATCTATCTAAGGAGCTGTAAAAACAGAAAATTACTTCTAAGGATGGAGATGTGATACTTGGTGATATTCCAACTATATCTTAGTAATATTTAATTAACCATTTCAGTTCCACACAATTCTAAAACCATAACAGTTTTTATTTTCAGGAAAAAGACTTTAAAACATGCTAGACATGTTTATACAAATGTTTAAAATTTTAGAGTCAAGGGGCTATTTTGTTTGACACAGAAACTTTAAGAAAGTACATTGGAAACTTAAGTAAGTTTAATCTCATTTTTTAAAAATTTAATTCCTTTACATTTTAATCACAGCCTTTTATAAATTTTTCAGCAAAAAAAAAAGAATGTGCATAGTGCATGCAAAGAAGACTGAATATAACTCAACTGTAAGAGAGATTTGGAAAATAAGCTTTTGTTCTCACTTGGCTGAACATTGGCCTTTCAAAGTATAGATAAAAATAAAAGCTGGAACAAAAGGATGCTCCTATATGAGACAGGAGAGATGAGGACCAAAATGAATAGATGATGGCTGAGCCTTCAACGCAGCACATGGGCAGTGCACAGGGATCCTACTGGGACAGGTAATGAACTTTCTCTTCGATGCCACCTATATACACCTATACTGCTGTAACACTCTATTTAGTAAAGGGGTGAAATTCCACCTAGCCAAGGTTACTGAAATACACAATGGTATTGTTAACTGAACCCCTAAGACTTAAATTAACACACACACACACACACACACACGCACACGCACACGCACACGCACACACACACACACACACACACACACACAAACCTCTTCAAATTTAAGTGCAGAGGAAAATGTCTAAATGGACTCCTAAAGTCATTTGAAAACTCACATAGGATGTGACGTTCTAAGCAGATGTGGAAAACATTCCACTTTAGCACTTTAGCACCTGGTACTTCTCCATGCCTAACACATTCTCTTCATTGTCACTTAGAGCGAAGACATGTGAGATAAACATGTTATGAGACACTTGACTCATCTTGAAATTATCTCCTATGAAATGGCCACTGGGGAATAATTTCATTAGCTTTAGAGCCCTTTAAACTTTTGGGTGGACTCAAAAACATTCCAAACACATTAGTAAACTCTTAAAAATCTCAGATTCAGTCATAATCTAAAGGCTGATCCTAGAGAAACAACTTACCAAATACACACATCAGGGTAACAAACGGGAAAGAGTCAGGTCAGTTACAAAGACTAAGATTTGAAATTCTGTAATTAAACTACGTAATGACTAATAAAAATCTCTATACTGTGTCCTTCAGAAAACTTCTAATAAAATGTGGACAGAAATAACACAGACATTTATAATCTAAAAAGGAGGAATAACATGAAGCTATTTTTCCAATCCTCTCCTCACTGAGGCAGTAAAGAGAGGCTCATCAATTTGATTTATTTCCGCCGTACTCCTTAAGCTCTTAGTTGAGATGTTTGAGAGTATTTACGGTTTTTTTTATGTGGATACAGGAAATGGTTCCACAACAACAGGCGGTGTATCTAGCACACAGATAAGTAACTTATGCTAACTCAAATGTTTACATTTCCAAGACAAAGTAAACAAAGTCAGAGAGAGGACATGTAGGTTGTCTAGAAACAGGGCGCTTGTGACTGGGAATTACTAGGACTTGTGGTCTTTTGAAGAGGCTTTAACTAGGTGGACTTAAATGAGGAATTTAGGTTGATGCTTTAAAAATAAGACTGGAAAAGGTGAGTTGGGAGATGGCTCAGTAGGTTGAAAACAAAACCATTTTGTGCAGTCGTGGTGATGTAATTATGGATCCTCAGAATACATAAAGTCAGAAAAGACACTAAGTGTCGCAATGTCCCCACAGAAAGAAGGAGAATTCCTGGAAGCTTGCATACCAGGTAGCCAGGGTCTGAAGCTATGAACAAGAGCTGATCAAACAAGGTGGAAAGTATAACTGACACTTGTGGACTTCTATGACTACACATATGGGATGTGGTATGCATGCAAAACATTAACACACATGAACATACATTTGTGTCACGCACACACAATTTTAAAACCAGTTGTGAAAAAGATGACAATCTTTCCTGAAATTCACATGAATTTTAACTTCCTTGCATTCCAAAGGGTTAGAAAGCTATGATTCTCACCCACTGTGTGAGGCCTGATCTGGTAGCCATGGGTCTGGGCTCAGCATCATTATCCTATGGAGGTTCACAAGTTCCCTTTATTGTTGCACAAACAAGACAAAGTCTCCCCTTAGGGAATTCATTTCCTGTCAAAAGCAGAAGGCCAGGATCCATAAAACCATAGAACTGAAGATGGAAGTCAGTGACAGTCATCATCAATGCTTGCTGAGGGCTTTCCTTCTGCACTGTAGGAAATTCTAAACACCTAGAATTTTGTAGTTTCTTAGAGAAAAAGGGAGACCACCCACACTCCCCTCACTTACCTCTAATGAGTTGGGGCTTAGTCTTAAGCTTGCTTTTTCTTGCTATGGTTAAAGACCAAGGCCAAAAGCAACATGGGGGAGAAAGGCTTTATTTCATTTCCTACTTTTTTCAGTCCACCACAAAGGGAAGGCAGGGCAGGAACCTAGAGGTAGGAACTAAAGTGGAGGCCATAGAGGAATGCTGCTTACTGACTTGCTCACAATGGCTTGCTCAGTCAGCTTTAAATCATGACTCAGAATCATCCATGCAGTGGTTCCCAGATGACCTCAACTTGTGTCAAATTGACCAAAACAGACCCAAAGTCAAACCTAAGGTGACTTAGAAATGTGCTAATTGAGTGTTGCTTTCCCTGAGTGTGAGCATAAAAAGTCACAGGACCACTCATTGATGTGTTAAGAATGAGTGATCACTAGAATGCAAAATATACAACACAGTGTAATTCAAGACTCACTGAGCATTTGCAAATATTGTGTGCTTAATAATCACTTTGTTCATGGACATGTAGTCAAAACTAATTTTAAAGGCATTTCGATCATTATTTCTGGAATGTCATAGGTGTTTGTTCTGCATTAAGTGCCAATTCAGAATTGTTGCTGATTCCTTCTAAGTGAGCATTTTCCTTGAAGATGGAAGTGAAGCTGTAGAGTATCTTTCCTCAGAAGCTAGTAAAATCAAGGCATACCAGGAATGTCCATAAAGACATGTGGTCTAAAATATTTAAAAACTCTTCCATGACACTAAAGAAATGGCTCAGCTGTTAAGAATACTTGCTAGAATTCATGAGGCCTGAGCCTGAGATCAACACTATGCAAGGAATCAGGTCTCCTGCATACATTTCTAAGTCCATATTTCAGAGAGACAGAGACAGGACAATCAATAGGGCTTGCTGGCTTTTCGGCTTAGCCAAGAAAATGCAATCTCTTGAGTACTAAGAGAGCCCCTGTTGAAAAGGAAGAAGTGGAATAAATAGAGGAGGACACTGACACCTTCTTCTAACCTCCACAAGGGCACAAGCACACACATACACACACACACACACACACACAAATGCAGGCACACAGGCATACATATGTACATACGTACAAATCTTCAAAAAGGCATTTGCGTTCTGATAGTAAACTTGATTTTGCACCTCATATTCTCTGGCAATTTGTACAAATGATGATATTTATTTGAATTTCACACAGACAACACATTCTTAACAATGTTTGCCTTGTCTCAACCAAAGCTACTTGCAGGGGTGAATAAACAATGTGTATAGTGCTGCAGTGGTTAAAGGCAGAGGAAATACCAGACAAATATGATATAGTCAACAACTAAGATGAATGAGCATTAAGCACTAGGAATCCCTTGGATAGGGGATGCAGTGCATAGGTGCTTGAGAATATTCATTTGTATACAGGACCTGACAAAAAGGTGACCAGTTGAGTTTGAGTAGGCACTGAGGTCCTTGGAGCAGTAAAAAGAATAAAAACTTGTTTTGTTCTGTTTAAAAGTCCTCATTAAGCTCTGCTGTCTCCTGAGCAATGAAAAGAAAGGCCCACCTATGGTCCTATAAGTATCTTTAGAAATTCTGAAATTTTCAGGGTAAAATCTGCAGAGGAAAGTTCTCAGTGTCCAATAAAGAGGTCAAGAAGTGACCTTAAGTATTCGGTATGCTATAACATCCCTGGAATCCCAGCACTGGAAAGGCTGAGGCAGTAGTTCTGTAATGAGTTCAAGATCGGCCAGGGCTACATTATAAGACTGTCTCAATTACGATTAAACACAAAAATCCTCTTCCGTAGATACCAACAATAATTACATATTAAAATCTCTACATTAGTTTTTTTCTTTTTTTAATTATTATTTTCTTTATTTACATTTCAAATGCTATCCCGAAAGTTCCCTATACCCCCCCCCGCCCCTGCTCCCCTACCCACCCACTCCCACTACTTGGCCCAGGCCTTCCCTTGTGCTGGGGCATATAAAGTTTGCAAGACCAAGGGGCCTTTATTCCCAGTGATGGCCGATTAGGCCATCTTCTGCTACATATGCAGCTAGAGACACAAGCTCAGGGGGTACTGGTTAGTTCATATTGTTGTTCCACCTACAGGGTTGCAGCCCCATTCAGCTCCTTGGGTACTTTCTCTAGCTCCTCCATTGGGGANCCTGTGTTCCATCCAATAGCTGGCTCTACATTAGTTTTTTAAGACCCCCCCTTGAACAAAGCCCAATAGACTCATTGTCTCATTTCTTCTCAGAGAATGAAGCTTAACTTTATCTGCTTCTAAACTCTGGAACTGGCCTCTGCTGTCCCACGACTTATGTATTCCCTGGCACTTTTTAAAATTAAGAAGGAAAAACTCAGTACAGGAACTCAAATAGTTGCCCCTCAGCTATTTGTTTGTTTCCACAGTTAGTTCACCATCATGGTTGTGTCGACATAGGAGGAACTTACTGAAATCCTGCCACCACTGCAGCTGTTCCCCACAGGTACAACTTCTGTTAGAAGAGTCATGGAATAAATGTCATACCAACACTCAGCTCCCAACCTACGCATTCACACTGCCTGCTGCAGGTCACATCTACAATAACTGACTATGACTTCAAAAGTAAGAGTATATCAATTTAATGCCAACTACCTATTTTAGAAATAAGAATATGGTCATGATCTTTAGCCAGGTGAAAATTTGAACTTCAAACTGCATTTCCATCAACCTTGACGACACTGATGCAGAATGTGGTTGGTTCTGGGACATGAGGTACAAACAATGCAGAGTAGTATCAACATTTAATGCTTCTAAGATCATCAGCCATGCCCAGAAGAGACTAACAACTATCTTGTTCTTGTTTGACCAGAACCCTAAGGCAAAAAGCCACAAATGAGGATGGGTTATGATTAAAATGTCAGTTTAGAGTAGGATGTGGTGGCATACACCTCACATTCCAGTAGCAAGGAGGCTTATAGAAGAGGGTACCAAGTTCAAGGCCAGCCTGGTTGCATGGTGAGTTCCAGGTCAACCTTGTCATTAACCTCATTTAGAACAACAGTTAGCTATTCGGTAATTTTATGAGCTGTTATAATTCCTAAAAACACAGCTTATTGGATGCCTGTTTTATTATAACACTTAACGCATAAAGCAGTTTCCAAGTATAGCTATTAAAAATGGGATAATTCACCAGTAGATAAAATAAAAACAAGTATGATGTTAGTATTATCTAAAAGCCAAAGCCTATTCGGATACAGAAACAGCTACCCGATATTCAGTCTTCTTGAGAAAGACCACCATACAAAAGCAACATGATGGTAATCTCTCCCTGTTTATCCACATGGAGAATTTAATGGGAACTTGTTTTTAAATATAGACATGAGAAAACAGAATAGGGTGTAGGGTTCTGCTATCTTGACTTTCTAGGTCTTAGATATTTGTAGTAGTTATATGGTTTTCAAATACTTTTGATAGTTTCCTATACTGATCTGTTTGCTAAGAGTTATTGCAAGCCAACTTGCTACATTTGGCTAAACTGTTAATTCACACAGCTCCAGTTCATCAGCACTTATCTCAGATGAGGATCCTATACCTTCCTCACTGTAGCCTCATGCAGCTTCTAAAAACGTGAGGCCTTGGCCTTAACTATTGCCTTTTCTTTTTAGGCAAACTTGCCATGAAGCTCGTTTGCTGCTTGATAGTGGTGGGAGTGGTGGTGGTGGTGGTGGTGATGGTGGTGGTGGNGNTGGTGGTGGTGGTGGTGATGGGAGTGGTGGTGATGATGATAGTTGGGTTTGGGTTTTGTTCTTGTTCCCTCTGTTCCTCCTTGTGTATTCCTACTTCTATCACATCATTACCTGATACTAGAAGCTGGCAACAATGCCCCACCCCTTTAAAAATGTAGTCAAAATGCTAGCCATCATTCTTCTATACCAACATGTAGAGCTAACATTTACTTTTCAAAAAATGCAGGCAGCAGAAAATGGAAATGGGTTGGGGCTGGAGATATGGCTCAGAAATTAAAGAGCACTTGTTCCTTTTGCAAGCTTGGTTCCTAGTGCCCACAGTTTCAGGGAACCAGACCTCCTCTTCTAACTTCTATAGACACATGGGTACACATAGGCAAAACACTCACATATGTAAAATAAACAGATGGAATAGGGAGATTTCTGCTCTTCATGTGTTCTAGGTCTTGCGAACACTGACTAAACACGATCATTGAGCCTTAACTCTGGCCTTTCACCTATATTCAGTGGCAGTTCCTCTCATGAACCCTTTACTTTTAAAAGGACATATCTGGAGCCCAATGGTCCAACCTGTGTCAAATCCACTGTAGGCACAGAAATCAACTCATCACTATTCTCATTAGTCTACTTCCTGGAGTAATTACAGTAAACACCTCAGGTTCCAAAGGAATCCAGTCCACACCAGGTGAGACTATCTGAGTCTTTCCTATCAGTCTAGACTATCAGAGGCCACACAGCTCTAGCTAATATACACATATTCACAGTGAGTCCAAGTTGTTTCCCAAGTGTAGCCACACCCATTGTCTCTACACAACAGAATGAGCATTGGTGGAGGAGGACCACTGCTGCTTTGTGTAAGAGATAAAAGCCATATTTGTAAAAGTCAAATCAGGACTATTGTTTGCATGGTTGGCAAGTTACTGGCACAGAGCTTCCCAAGAAGAAGAAAGGCCTTTTCATTTAACAGTTGACCCGTTCCACTCCTAAGAGTTTTGACTAAGGGTTGTGGATCAGGCAAGAAAAAGGCAGCTGCCAGTCTCTCTGGGACATGGTTACTAATATCAGAAATGGTAAGTGTTGGCTGTGTACTTAATATATGCTTTTTTTTTCATGGAAAATTCTGATTTAAAATAACAGAAGGGCAAAGAATTGTAAAAGGTCGATTAAGAATAAAAGGACAACAGTGACAAGCGGGATTAGGCAGGCTAGACAGAAGCATAATGTTCAACGTGCTAAACCAGTGAGTCTCGTTAGCTTTGAAGAAATTGCTATTCTTTTTTTTTATAACTTTTATCTATTATATGTAAGTACACTCCAGAAGAGGGTGTCAGATCTTGTTACGGATGGTTGTGAACCACCATGTGGTTGCTGGGATTTGAACTCCGGACCTTCGGAAGAGCAGTCGGGTGCTCTTACCCACTGAGCCACCTCACCAGCCCAGAAATTGCTATTCTTATGCTCAGCTCTACCAGCACCGTTAGAGTTAGCCCCATTCTTAGTGCTGACATCCACCAACCTCCTGCTTCTTCTGCATTTACTGATGGCATGGGCTTCGTCTTCACAATCATTCTTTTTTAGTATTTAACTTTCTCCTCTCTCAGCCTTTTCACTAATATTTCAAGCAAGCTCAAGTCCTTCCTATTCTTTAAAAAAACAAAACCATTTCCTGATTATCCACCAAACTACTTCATTTGTTTAAACATCTAATCTATTGTTGTCCGAACATTTTCAGTGAAAACGCGGTCCTGTGATTGGCCACTTCAGTGCCACTTCCTACCATATAGGCAATGGTCTCCCTCCCAGGCCCTGGTTTCCTTAGTGCTTGCTGTCCTAGGCATGCATGCCCATCTAGTTTCTATTACTTAATAGCAATGCTGGACCTATGCTAGCCAGTCTCCACCCAAGATTCCTTCTGCCTGAGATTCCCCCTGTTCACCACCATGGCTCTCTGGATCATGTCACTCTGCAAATGTGTTGTGATCAAGCACATTCTGTTCTCCTCCATGGCTCCTGGATCATGACCTCTTCTCCAAGACAAGCCATAGAAACTAGCATTTCCCACCTTCTTGACAGATCACAGGAACTTTATTCTTCCCTTTGACCATCAAGAAATTATTTGGCCACCCTGCCCAGTGTAACAGTAAGTCATAAGAGGCAACTGATTCCAGAAGAGGCTTACCTCACCCCCTGGAGAGGACGATTATGTCCAGATAGGTCAAGAAAAAAACACTTAAGGAGACAAGCCTTGCTGGGTTCCAGTTTTATCAGCAGGAGACATGATGTAGTCCCCACAAAAGCCCCAAAGCACAGGACTAGAAAAAAAAAAAAAATCAGATCTGCTGAACTAGAGAGGCTCTCAAAGGGTGATGCCTGGAGAAGCCAGGGAACTCTGCACCCTGATCTGTGTCTCTGTCTGCCTCTCTGTCTGCCTCTCTGTCTCCCTACCCCCTCTGTCTCTGTTTCTCTCTGTGTCTCTCTCTGTCTCTGTCTCTGTCTCTGTCTCTCTCTCTCTCTCTCTCTTTCTCTCTCTCTCTTTTTAGAGATAGACTCTCTACATATCTACATAGCCCTGGCTTTCCTGGAACTCACTATGTTGGCATTAAAGGTATCTGCCACCATGTTGGGTCCATCTCTTCATTTAAGTGCCTTACAGATGTCGCCATACCAAAGTGATAAATGTACATATTTCCCTGGCTCCATGAGCCATTTTCCCAGCAAATGAATTGGGAGCTAAGGAAGCACTACTCATTCACCAGTTGGTCAGAAGCCCAAGTTAAAAAGTGGGAGCTTGCCCCATACTTGTAAGTGTAGGCAAAAAAGAGGAGTCTTGGGAACACAGTCCTGTGTGATCCAAAATTAGCCACAGCCAAAATTGGACACACTGAATTGAGTTGGAAAAGACTCTGCCGATGTCTATCTCACAATCAATTGCTTCCTTGCTGGTGGTGAAAATCCCCACACACCCGGTGTCAGAAGTCTTTGTTGAGAGTGATATGTGGGCTGAGGAGAAACAAAATAAGTGTGTTTCTGAAATGTACACTGAGCTGCTGCCCATGTGTCTGGCCATTTTAAATGTATGCTTTTTATCCTTTCTCCAAAACTTCTGCTGGTTCAGCCACCCATTCCCCGACTATAGCAATACTCAAACACAAATTCACCTTCACCATATTTACACTTTTTTTTTCTTTGCATTCCACACCCTTGAGCTTTGGCCTTCTCAGAAGAACAAGGAAAAGTGTTGCTGAGCATGGCGAAGGAGACAGCCAACAAGTTAATGCAACCTGATCCCCAGGCTGTGTCCTACACCAGTTTCTATAGCTATCCCATACATAATAAACACTCAGAGGCAGAAGAATTCCGTGCACTGCACTTTTTAATCCTATAAGCACAATACCTCACAAAGGCAGCCTTTTTGAAGTCCTGACTCAGCACTCTTTCCAAATAGGATGAAATAGAACTTTGAATTCCACACAGCTATGTCATGAGATTGTCATTTTGTCGGACTGCAGCTGCTCTCAGCTAATGTAAAGACAAAGTAAATGGCTATCCTGACAGATGACAAAGAGCCTCAGGATGATTCAAACACTCACAGGTAATTGCACTTAAGGAGGAAAAACCCCTGGCTTGTCAAGGAATCAAGCTACTGAACACTAAGTCCCCCACCTCCTGAGACATACATAATCCCCATCTCCAGCCGCACAACAAATCAAGTACTCACGCATATCGCCAAAGGTCCCCTTGGTTACTTTGGTGGCACGTAGAACCACTACAGTAAACTTATGGGAATACTGGTGTTCCACCTAGAAATCAAATAATAAGAAACGTAAAACAAATATTACCCCAAGGAATCTCCTTGTTTCCCTGAGACAGATTAAGAATGGGCTCGCTGAAAACCAGCACACACATACCAGAAACATTTTGTGATGCTAGAGTTTGCTCCTCTTCCACTCTCTCTTTTCACCCACCACAGAATCATTGAGGAGGTTAGTGCTTGCCTTAAGTAAGCTGTCACTACAGCTTAACTGTGAGCATGAGATAGTCTTTGCTACTTGGAGGGGAAAATGTAAATCAGGATTGCAGGCAGCAGGAGCACAATTGGGCTTTGTCCTCTGACTAGGAAGTGTTGCTCAGAGAGGTGAACCCCGAGCAAGAAGGTTTTATCACTTGGCTTGTTTGCTTCTCTTGCTGCTACCCAGAACCCACCAGAAGTCTTCTGCATGACATTTCTGACGCAGTGGCCCGAAAGCAATGATAAATGAACTACTTTTATTGATTTACATGCATTTGTTATAAACGATGTTCAAAACAGTGTTCTGTTTTTTTAAGAGCTTGGAAATCTGTGAGCACATAATAAAATTAACAGGGAGGAGGGTCATTAAACACCTGGCCGAAATGGAAGCCAGATCCCTAAAACAAATAGGGAAGTAGGAATGTACACAGTTTTCAGAGCAACAAAAAAAAAAAAAAAAAAAAAAAAAAAAAAAAAAAAAAAAAAGAAGAAGAAATAAGGAAGAAAGAAAGAGAGAAACAGAAATAGAGAAAGAAAGAAAGAAAGAAAGAAAGAAAGAAAGAAAGAAAGAAAGAAAGAAAGAAAGAAAGAAAGAAAGGAAGGAAGGAGGGAAGGGAGATAGGAAGAGAGAAAGAATGGAAGGAAGAAAGAAGGAAAGAAGGAAGGAAGGTAGGAAGGAAGGAAAAGAAAAATAGTTAAAACACAAGTTTTGTTTCTTGCTTGTTTCAAGCTTATGGAAGTCTACTTCAGTTAATATTAATACACCTACCGGGAAGATAAAATGTCTACAGTTATTTCTTAAAAAGCTAGACTGGAAGGACGCCTCAGCAGTTACGAGTGCTTGTTGCAATTCTCAACACCCACATGGCAGCCTACAACTTCCTGTAATTCTAGTCCTGAAGTCTCTGAGGCCTTCATCTCTGTGGGCATCTGATACACAAGCACATGTGCAGGCAAACCACTCAAATACATAAAACAAACAAATCACTTTTTAAAATTAATGTTTTTAAAATCTGAGATAATGGCAATACTTTGGAGTAGTAATCATTTATAGGCAAAAGGCTTAAAAGATAACTGAGGCTGACTCACAGATTAACAGGGTCTTATGCAGCTCAAGTGGGCCTCTAGCCATCACAGGCTAATCTTGAACTTGAGTCCTCCAGCTTCTGCCTATGGAATAGCTAGGACTACAGGCCTGTCTGTCTCCACCAGCTCCTGTTAGGCAGCACCAGGGATCAAGTCACTTAATTTAAATAAACACACTAAATAATGTGTTTTATCATGGCATTCTTAAACACACATGTCATTCATTATACACTGTCCTAGTTCGTACTCCTCTCCTAGAGCCCTCCATGAACTTCTGTCTGGCCCCCTTCCTTTCCGTATCAGCATCCTCCCTTCTGTTCTCATGGCACATACAAGCCATCAGCCTGTCTTTTCCACCTCCCTCCTGAGCTTTGCATCCCCTCTTATAATTTCAATTTTATTTTCAAGATGTACAGACACAGACACAGACACAGACACACACACACACACACACACACACACACACACGTTTGTGCATAAATTTAAGGCTAGCTTCCAGGTATAAGAGGCATGTGGTACTTGCGTTTCTTGTTCTGGATTGTTCCACGTAACATAGCTATTTTCAGTTTCATTATTTCATTTTTATGCCCAAGTAAACCTTCTTTAATGTATATGTAGCACAATTTACTCATTCATCTCTTGACAGAGATCTTGGTTGCTTCCATTTCTTAGATATTGTGAAGAAGACAGCAATAAATGTCTGTGTGCGGTATATACTCAGGCATGACAGATCTGGGTAATATGGCAGTACTGTTTTCTACTTTCTGAAGAGTCCCTACTTCATATCACCTATATCAGCGTCCACTCCCTCCAGTAGCGAATCAACATTCCTCTTTGTCCATATCCATGTCAGGATTGTTACCATTATAGCTAAGGATGCTGAACATTCACTGGCCATTTGTACCTCTCTCTCTCTCTCTCTCTCTCTCTCTCTCTGTGTGTGTGTGTGTGTGTGTGTGTGTGTGTGTGTGTGTTTGCATGTGTGCATATCTGCATTTAAGTGTATTTACTCTTACATGTACTGATGGAAGACAAAGGCCAGTATCTAGTGTTTTCCTCAACCTCCTCTCTACCTTAATTTTTAATACAGGGTCGCTCTGTGAACCTGAAGCTCTCCATTTTGGGAAAAAAAAAAAAAAAAAAAAAAAAAAGACTGGCCCATCAGCCCCAGGATCTATTAGTCTCCATCACTCATCCTCCAGTATTAGAGTTACAGATGTGTGCTCCTGCTATGCCCAACTAATATGGATGCTGGAATCTAAACTCAGATCTTCATACTTGCACAGCAAACACTTTATGCCTAAGCTAATTCTTAGTACTATTTCTTGTGCATATAAAGTTCTTTTGAAAATGTCATTGTTTATGTCTACATTGTAAAGTTTATCAGTTAGTACTATTGAAGTTCCAGGTCTTTCAATAGGGTTTTTTGATCCAATGTGTGTGGGGGGGGTGGGGAGGTGGGTGTCAACATTTGTTAAAATGGTTGTCATTTCTCTAGCGTATGTTAAAATTAGGTTGCATTAGCTGTATGGAGTAAGCCCACTACAAATGTAAAAAATGGTGAACGATATGCCAGGTGGACATTAATCAAAAGAAAACTGGTTTGCTGTATTAATTTCAAACAGACCAAACATAAAGGCAAAAAAATAATCAGGAATAAAGAGGAGTATTACTTAGGATGAAAGAGTAAATTCTTCAAAAGATATAGTAATCCTTAATATGGATGTGTCAAATAATATATCATGAATACATGAGGCAAAATATAATATATAAGAGCAAGAAGAAACAGCAAGATCTGTTATAACAGCTGGAGATTTTAACAGCCCTCTACCAGTAACAGATACAGCAAGCACAAACCTTGAAAAGACATAGCTCAGAGTTCAGTCAGTCAACTGTGTATAGTAAATACCTATAGAGCATCTCATCTACCATCAGGACACTCATTTTTCTCAACCTCATATGCATATTCACCAAAGTAAACAATAAGCACTCCCTAATGTATTTAAAATACTGAAATAAAACAATGTTCTCATAACACATGAAATTAAATGAACTAAAAATTAAGGACTGAAGATTCATAAAGTCCCCTAAATACACAGAGATAATCAACTTTGCAAGTGCACAGATGAGTCAAAGAAATAATAAAAGAAAATCACAAATAGAAGGAATTAAAAGAAAACTCCCATGGAAGGAGTTACAGAGACAAAGTTTGGAGCTGAGACAAAAGGATTGACCATCCAGAAACTGCCCCACCCAGGGGTCCATCCCATAATCAGACATCACCAAATGCAGACACTGTTGCAAACGCCAGCAAGATTTTGCTGAAAGGATCCTGATATAGCTGTCTCTTGTGAGGC
>NC_034594.1:123037176-123039483 GCF_900095145.1 Mus pahari
ACCCTATAGGTGGAACAACAATATGATCTAACCAGCACCCCCAGAGCTCGTGTCTCTAGCTGCATATGTAGCAGAAGATGGCCTAGTCAGCCATTATTGGGAAGAGAGGCCCCTTGGTCTTGCAAACTTTATATGCCCCAGTANAGGGGAACACCAGGGCCAAGAAGGGGGGAGTGGGTGGGTAGGGGAGTGGGGGGAGAGGGTATAGGGGACTTTGGGGATAACATTTGAAATGTAACTGAAGTAAACACCTAATAAAAATTGGGGGAAAAACAGAAAATTGGAATACAACTTAGGAAAATTTGTCTGACTTAGAGAGAAACCTATAGTATCCAATTCTTTGACTAAAAGGAAGACAAACATCCAAACTAAGTAAACTGAGCCTCCGTGTTAAGAGACAGAAAAGGAATGGGTTCGAACACAAAATAAGCAAAAAATAGTAAATTAAAGCCAATATCAATAAAATTGAAATTCAAAATGAGAAGAAAAAAGAAATATAAAACAAACAAACAAACAAAACAAAACCTAAAAAACTTCCTTTGAAAAAAACCAGGCCAGGTGTGGTGTTGCATGCATTTAATCTCCACATTAAAGGGCTGAGACAGGGAGATTTCTGTGAGTTCAAGGCAAACCTGGACTATATAGTGAGTTCTAGGACAGCCAGGGTTGCCTAGTAAAACCCTGCCTCAGAAAAGTAAATAAATAAAATAAAAGAGCATAAACTCAATAAACCTTTAACCAAGGCATTTCAGAAATGAGAATGTGGGTTATTTAGTTCCAGAAATCAAAAGGCAACAAATTTCATGGACAACAAAATGATAGTAAAAGGAATTTTTTAAAAATTAATTCAAAATTGATAAAAGTAGGTAAACTAGAACGATTCATTCAACAATCCATCAAAACTAAAGATTCTGAATAAATCCACATTTGACAAAACAAAGTGAGTCAAGAATGGATAACTTTCCCAAAGAGAAAGGACCTAATCCACTTGTGAGCTCTACCAAATGAAAAACTGTAAGAGTTATGTACAATCTCTTATAATTCCAGAGGATAGAAACAGGCAGAATAGTACTTAATTCATTGCTGGCAGCCAGCGTTACTCAAATTTCAAAACCAGATAAAAATATTACAACAGTAGAAAATTATAGACTAATGTCCCTCATGACCATAGATGCAAAATTGTTCAATAAAATATTGGCAAATTTAATCTGATATCGATAAAGAGTCACAGGCCATGGAACTTGCCAGGTAATGGATGAGACTAGAAGTCATTAATTTAAGTAAAATGATTCAAACTTAAGAGGAAAAATATTTTTTCATATGCATATTTTAGGCTTAAATGTTTATATGTAATTGTGTGCATCGATGCTTGCTTTTATCTCCCTGCATGTTTAACACATAAACTTAGATCACAAAATCAGGAGAAAAGGATATTAAGGAAAAGGGAGAAAGTTGAGGATATGGTGCTTCTAAAAGAACAGACAAGTTAACAATGCAATAGATTTTGTCTTTTCATAAATTTGGATGTTATGACAACTGGACATCTAGATAAAGACAAACCAAGACTGATAATACTTAGGCTTAAAATAAAATGAAAAATGTCTTGGAAAGTTCAACCTTGGGAGCTGGATTTTTCTATCTAAGAGACCTCAAAATTAACTAGTTTAGACGTATGCTAGGACTCTAGCACACATGAGATGGAGACAGGAAACTAAGGATTCAAAACCAGCCCTTGCCACAAAGTGAGCTTTACACTAGGCTAACCTTCGTGGGGTCCTTGTTAAAGAACAGGAAGAAAAAGAGAAAGAAGAAAGATGGAAGAGGAGAATGAGGAGGAAGAAAGAAAAGGAAAGTAGGAGAGGGATGAAGAAAGAGGAAAAATGAGGAGGAAGGGGAAGAAAGAGGAGGGAGAAGGACGGAAGGAGAGGAGGAAAAGAGGAAAAAGAGAAAGAAGTAGAAGAAGAGAGGGGGAGGAGAAAGAAAAGGAAGAAGAGAGAGAGAAAGAAATAGAGATCACACACATAAAATTATTCTTACATGTAAGCTTGCTTACCTGCCAAAAATCTTTGCTTATCTATGTCTTTGAACATGCAATAGCCTATGAATATTCAATGTCTAGAATTCCCCTGTAGTATGAAACTTATGAGCAATACTTGTATCTATCTCTACTTTAACTCTTAAGTTGTTGCAAGGATATTCACAGCAAGAAGTGCTTCTTCTTCTTCTTCTTCTTCTTCTTCTTCTTCTTCTTCTTCTTCTTCTTCTTCTTCTTCTTCTTCTTCTTCTTCCTCCTCCTCCTCCTCTTCC
>NC_034594.1:123039608-123066175 GCF_900095145.1 Mus pahari
CCTCCTCCTCCTCCTCCTCCTTCTTCTTCTTCTTCTTCGTTTTTCAAGATAGGGTTTCTCTAAGTAGTCCTGGCTGCCCTGGAACTTACTCTGTAGATGAGGATGACCTCGAACTCAGAAATCCTCCTGCCTCTGCTTCTCAAGTACTGAGATTAAAGGCATGCACCACCACTGCCCAGCATAAGTGCTTTTTAATAAAGCACAGAAGAAAAATATTATCATCACAGGGCTTGTTGAGCATGCATCAAATTCAAGGCATTTTCTAGATGCTGCCTCTCTGTCTTCCCAAGAGGCCTACTGTCGACTCCATGAGACATCATTATAAATAACAGATTTTATAAAAAATAGTATGTATTACTATAAATTATATTAGGCTTTAGTGTCTAAGATAATGTGGGAAGCCGCCACAGTCGCCATTACAAGATGGTGCCCGACCCGAAAGGCATACATGCCACGTTGCTGGCAAACCATTCAGCGTGCATGTGCGAGGAGTCATAATGACGAATCACAGCTCAACCCGGAGCATATTAATGAGGGCTCAAGTTGAGAACCAATCACGCAGAGACACATTGTTCCTAGGCCTATATAAGCAGCAACCGTTTCTGGGCTGGGGTCTTTCACTTCTGCAATCAAACCCGCAATAAACGTCTGTAGAAGAATCCTGTTGTGGCACGTCCTTCCTGCTGGCGAGGCGGTGCGTGCGACAAGATAATTTGTGTGTGTGTGTGTGTGTGTGTGTGTGTGTGTGTGTGTGTGTGTGTCATGTGTGTGGGCAGCACAGAGAGGCCAGAAGAAGGTGTTGGATGTCCTGGAACTGGAGTTACAGGTGGTTGTGAGCTACACTGCTAGAACTCTGGCCACCAAACTCTGGTACTTGGGAATAATAGCAAGTGGTCTTACCCACTGAACCGTCTCTCCAGCCCTGTGTATTAGTACTTACATTTAAAAGTCAATAAAGTTAATTCTGTTAGGTTAAATGATTTATCGGTGAGTTATCTTTCATAAAAGGTAAACCATTTTTTGATTCCAGTATGACTGTCCCCTGTGCCTTCTCCTTTGTACACTTAGACAGAGACTAAAGCCAAACCAATAGTAATTAAGATGGCTTCCACTTACTGGAGGAGAATAGATGGTTTCCTACATTACAAAAGGTCCTGTTTCTGCACGTGTAGTTGATCTACCTAGAGATCTAGAAGCTCATCTTACTCTGACCCTTACAGCCCTCTAATCTGTGCCTATTTGCATTAGTCTCAATTCATCTTAATTACAACAAGTAAAGCACACTCCCATATTCCTCATAAGAAATCAGACCAAGCTGGGCGGTGGTGGCACACACCTTTAATCCCAGCACTTTGGAGGCAGAAGCAGGTGGATTTCTGAGTTCGAGGCCAGCCTGGTCTACAAAGTGAGTTCCAGGACAGCCAGAACTATACAGAGAAACCCTGGCTCAATACAAACAAACAAACAAACAAACAAACAAAAACAATACAAAACAAAAAACAACAACAACAACAAAAAGAAATCGGACAAAACTGACCACTTTCTTGATTTTCCCAAGTTAACTTTGGAAACACTTAAAAAGCTTCAGATGTCACACTGTCGCACTGTTTCCTAAACACTACCATCACAGACTTCATGATCTCATTCTCAGAGTTGTAAGCATGAAGAAGGGAGTAGCTATAAAGCAGATAGAGCTTGAACTGTTGGAGAAATGTGTGTTCATTGTTGATAAATGATTATCCCTATAGTCTAGGAGTGTCTTGTCATGGCATCCCAAAGCGAGTATCCATTATCACATATCATTTCAAAGGAGCTTAGTCTGGGCTGGGTCCCAACTCGGATGATAGACAGCTGCTTATGGCTCAGGGATCCCGCCAAAGGAAATGACATTAACTCCACAACTAACATTCTCCAAGAGAAACCAGTGACTCAGGACAGTGCTAGGCGGGAGCTGGCCCTGTTTCTATTGAGATGTCAAATCTAAGCCCCAGCTTCTGTCTTAGTCACCAAGATTAAGCCTTGCCTGCAGGTCTAGAATTACCTTACTTTGAGTGTCTGTCTTCATCCTTAATCTTTTCCATAGTGAATTAAACTTTACCAAACAATGGGGGGGGGAGCCAGTGTACTCAGTTGATTCTGTGCAATTATGTTGACACTGGTAACAAAGATGATTAACCTTGAAAAGTCAACCAGCTCAGATCAAGCCAGTGCGATCGCTGTGATGGTTTGCCTACATTTAAAATTCTACTGCTAAAAGATCTAAAGAAACTAACCTACAACTAATCAGGTGGAAGAGAAGATAGAGTCTACATGTAAACAGATGCACTCTAACCAAAACCTAACCTGAAGGCTGCACTAAGGATGCTATTACAGTCAGGGTGGACAGAATCTTACTACTGAGAAGAGAGATAGTGATCTTTGATCAGCAACTAGCAACTCCAATTGATCTCAGAGCTGTTAAAAAAAAAAAAAAAAAAAAACAAAACAAAACAAAAAAACCTCCACCCTGATATTACTGTCACCTTTCTTGCTTGTTTTCAGTTTCACTTCCTGATGTGCAGTGTCACTGTAGGACAAGTAACTAGTGTGGGTACTGCTCCATCCTGTTCCTTCTCTCTAAAAGAATTATCAGCATTGTCTCATTCTTGTAGGAGCACACAGACTCCCTTACATGGTTACACTAAACAATTGATAACTGGGGACTCAGAAAGCCATGCGGGGTGGATGGTAGGGGAGAGGTAGACAGATATGATGAATGCATGCTGTATGGATGTTTAGAAATACCATTCCAAACTGACTAAAATGTGCAATAATTGCAACAACTGATGGGAGAAAATTCAATTAAAAATCTCCCAGCACTGGAAACAGAAACAGAAAGATTGTGAGTTTAATATCGGGCAGAGCTACACAGTAAATCTGACCCCCGCCATGAGCTTGTCTCAAAAATACACAGAACAGAAAGAAACTACACAATGTGTACCATGGGGATAACATATCAAGCTTTCCCATGCACTGGCAGAACATTTTAATGTAGCCCAGGCCATCTAGAAAACAACCACTATGGAACTAGGATTCAGAGTGTCCCAGACTGTCAGTTTCTCTAGGCATCTGTTGTTTGACAAAACTTTCCCTGGGGAGATGCAACAAACACATCTACTCACCCCAGAGAGTGAGTCTATGACAGACCAAAGTACTGATGCCACCATAGTCCAACTCACAGTAAACTAATGAATTTTTCTGCAACTATAGGTATATCAGTGCCAGGTTCCTTACAAGAGCAGAAATGTATCAAAGACGGCAACATCACCAAAACCCACCCCAGAACAGGTGACAGCTTCCAAAAACTGGGAACCTGGAGCCCTCTGCACAGCCTACATGCAGCTCAACAGGTTGGAGAAAGTTCTGTGGAAGTCACTCTAGTTTTAAATCTCCTTCCAGGAAGGTGGATCTTCCTGAACCTACTATGTGTTGTTTAGCTCCTTCCTGCTTAAGAATCCCTACAGGACAGAACAATCTTGGAGGAAGCTGTTAATACAAGAGCATCTGATAGGAGCAAACCAAGCTCTGCCCTCGAGAAACAATTCTATAGTTAGATTTCTTCATGATGCTCAGCACAAAGTCTGAAGCAATTAGTAGCATGAAGAAGTACGACATCAAGACAATGAGCCAAAGATAGACTTACCCATATCCTTGCCACACTTCATGAGTCCTTAAAAAAAAAAAATCTCAAGAAGTGGAAGTCCATAGGACCACAACCACATGGAATGGAAGTTATAAAACTTGATTAGATTTTATAAAGAACTAAGCAAAAATTGGAGAAGTGAAAGATAAAAGTTAATAGCTTCAGCCTGGACAGATGGTTCAGTGGTTAAGAAGGTATCCTGCTCTTCCAGAGAGCCATGATTAGCTTCCCAGCTGACATCAGTTGGTTCCCAACTGTCTTATCTCCAAATCCAGGTGATTGGACACCTCTGGCCATCTTGGATACCTGAGCTCACATTCACATACCCACACAGACACATAATTAAAAATAAATTTAATATCTTTTTGAAAATCTTGGTAACCTATGGATTTCTGAAATACATTTCATGGTACAAAAGCAAAAATATGAAAAGTAATTGCAATTTCTACATTTCTTTTCCCACTAAAAAGAGGACTTGTGGCCAGACATGGGTACAAGAGAATCATCAACTACTGTGGATCTTTTGACAATCAATTAGATATGATTTCTAATTTGAATTAACAAACTGCCTAAACTAGACCATCCTCCTCACTGTGATAGGATATCCATCACCCAATCTGTTGATGGAACATGAATAGAACAGAAAATAGAGGGTGCCTTCTTTTTCCTTGTCTTGCTATTTGAACCGAGAAGTCTTATCTTGCCTAAGATGAGTTCTTGGGCTGGAATTAACACTAACATCCCCCCTTCATTCTCAAGCCCTGTGATGGCTAACCTTAACCATGAACTTGACACACTAGAACCACTTGGGAGAAGAGTCTCAGTGAGGGGCTGTCTAGATCAGTTGACCTGGGGGTGTATCTTTTGGGGATTATCATAATTATGTTATTTGAATGGGAAAACTCGATGAACACAAACACGCATGTATTCATGCTCTCTGCTCTAGACTGTGAATATGACCAACTGCTTCAGTTTACCCCATCTTTATTTCCCCACTATCATGGACTGCTAATCTGGAATCATGAGCCACATACACACCCTTTCTCCTTCAATTTGATTTGTTAGAGTAATTCATCACAGCAATTGGAAATGAAATTAAGACAGGCCTTTATATTAGCACTAAATTATGCCTCCACATGTTGTGTGTCTCCATCATGAGAAAATAGATGATGAGGCTTCTCAGACTTTACAATCTTGTGGGCTTCTACTCAGTATTATAGTGAAGCAATTAATAATTGCGATGGGCTCTGTTTGCTGAAGAAGTCTGATACACTAGACTTCCTCTTCCTCACTTTAGTATTGCCATAATAAGACTCATTTTTAATATTTGGTATAGTTCTTTGCTTTGGTAGTTATAATTTAGTCACTTTCATATATTTTTGCTATTAGCGGCATCTTACTTTCTGAAGTCCCAGAAATGTGCTTAATTTTTTTTTAACATTTTAAAAGAAATCACATTGTGCACACAGGAATGTATTATTTATGAGAACCCTGTGAGGCTGACACCCCAGAGGACGCTACTGATACTCTTCATTCCAGATGAGGCAGAGCCCAATGCTCCCGGGCACATAACTGAGAACATTGGCCATACCAGCATAGTACTGCTTTTTGGATTACATGCCCAGTACTGGTAGGGTTTTGTCCCCCAATGTTAGTGTAATAACCTGGAAGAATGCCTGACCACATTTCAGACATCATGAGGTGTCACTCATTTTTAAAGGGCCTTCCCTCACAACAGGCAATGCTTGTACATACATGTGGTTGACCTCTCTCGTGAAAGACTAGCCTTCATGTCTGTGGATGGACAGTGGCCCTCTGTTGCCAATATGTGGTAGGGAAAAAGTGTGGATTTTTTTTTAAAACTACAAGGGTTATGATTCATTTTCTAAGAAAAAAATGGAAACTTTCATAAAATGTGTTCGTTTTGTTTTGTTTTGTTTTGTTTGACACAAAGACTCATGCTATAGCTTTGAACATGTGGCATTCTCCAGTCTTCCAGCATCCTGAGTATGGAAATTATAGGTGTGAGCCACCCCACTGCATTAATATCATGAATGCTTAATTCTTGATCTTTCCTTATGAAGCTAAAGTTTCACTGGTAACAAAACAATGAAAAAGCTGCAACACATTCTACAGGAATGGATATCTTTAATGTTGAAAAAGCACCTTAAAGCAAAGCTACTCCATGCTCTACCACCATCTTATAACATAGCACCAGTAGAAAGAAGTAAGAGACCTCGGTGACTGCAAACACTGCCTCAGCCCACAGTATTCTCCAATGCAGAGGTATAGTTTTAGAAGTCCCATCCTGGACCTTAGCAAAGCCAGATTGATGGCTCTTCTGTCATCTACTGCTCAGTACAGGTTATCTGACTTTGTCCCGTCTTCCTTTTTTTTTAATTTTTATTTTATTTATGTATTTATGTATTTATTTATTTTGCCAGTGTTGCTCTATACTGAAAGAGTTCAGTAATACATTTTTAAAAGATCTTCCTGGCAGTGTGGCACACTCCTGTAATCTCAACACTGGATTCCAGAAAACCAAATAACCCCATTAAAAAATGGGGTACAGAGCTAAACAAAGAATTCTCAACTGAGGAATAGCAAATGGCTAAGAAGCACCTCAAAAAATGTCCAACATCCTTAATCATCAGGAAAATGCAGATCAAAACAACCCTGAGATTCTACCTCAGTCAGAATGGCTAAGATCAAAAATTCAGGTGACAGCAGATGCTGGCAAGGATGTGGAGAAAGAGGAACACTCCTCAATTGCTGGTGGGATTGCAAGCTTGTACAACCACTCTGGAAATCAGTCTGGCGGTTCCTAGGAAAATTGGACATGGTACTACTGGAGGATCCAGCAATACCTCTCCTGGGCATATATCCAGAAGATGTTCCAACTGGTAATAAGAACACATGCTCTACTATGTTCATAGCAGCCTTATTTATAATAAGCCAGAAGCTGGAAAGAACCCAGATGTCCCTCAACAGAGGAATGGATACAGAAAATGTGGTGCATTTATAAAATGGAGTACTACTCAGCTATTAAAAACAATGAATTTATGAAATTCCTAGGCAAATGGATGGATCTGGAGGGTATCATCCTGAGTGAGGTAACCCAATCACAAAAGAACTCACATGATATGCACTCACTGATAATTGGATAATAGCCCAGAAACTTAGAATACCCAAGTTACAATTTGCAAAACACATGAAACTCAAGAAGGAAGACCAAAGTGTGGACACATCACCCCTTCTTAGAATTGGGAACAAAACAGTGACAAAGTTTGGAGCTGAGATGAAAGGATGGACCATCCCAAAACTGCCCTACCCAGGGGTCCATCCCATAATCAGCCACCAAATGCAGACACTATTGCATACACCAGCAAGATTTTGCTGAAAGGACCCTGATATAGCTGTCTCTTGTGAGGCTATGCCAGTGCCTGGCAAACACAGAAGTGGATGCTCACAGTCAGCTATTGGATAGAACACAGGGCCCCCCAATGGAGGAGCTAGAGAAAGTACCCAAGGAGCTGAAGGGGTCTGCAACCCTATAGGTGGAACAACAATATGAACTAACCAATACCCACCAGAGCTCGCATCTCTAGCTACATAGGTAGCAGAAGATGGCCTAGTCAGCCATCATTGGGAAGAGAGGCCCCTTGGTCTTGCAAACTTTATAAGCCCCAGTACAGGGGAACACAAGGGCCTAGAAGTGGGAGTGGGTGTGTAGGGGAGCAGGGGCTAGAGTATAGGGGACTTTCAGGATAGCATTTGAAATGTAACTGAAGTAAATACCTAATAAAAAATTAGAAAAAAAAAAGAAAAAAGAAAGAAAGAAAAAAGAAAATAGCTGTCAGTTGAAGGCTAGCTTGGGCCACACAGTGAGCACTGAGCGAGCCTCAGATACACAGCAGGACCCTAACACAAAATTGATTAGTAGAAAAAATATCTTCCTGTGAAAACCATAAAGCATATTCCATCTATACAAACATACTCAATTTTGTTATGATACACACAGAGACCAAGACAATGACAAAAACTATAAAATCATAGGATACTCATCGTTTAAAAGAACGCTGAGCATGCATTTAATCCCAGCACTCCAGAGGCAGGGGCAAGCAGTTTTTGAATCTATGAGTTCAAAGCCCGCCTAGTCTACACAGTACATTTCAGGCTTATCAAGGATACAATAGTGAGACCTTACATAAATAAATAAATAAATAAATAAATAAATAAATAAATAAGCAAGCAGATAAGCAGCAAATAAATGAATAAGAATGAAATAAAAGATTCATGCAGTTCAGAAAGACTAATATCACACTTTTAGTCTCATATGCAGAATCAGGATTTAACAAAATACAAAAATGAAGGTTGGCAGGGCCTGTTTGGAAGGAGGGAGGGACTAAGCTTCGATGTGCTGAATTAGCATTTGTATCTCCAGTACTTCTTACAGGGATTGCTATGCTGCAAGCATACCCTGAATGACAATACATATTTAAATAAAGGTTGCAATAGGTTTACAGGTAGAAGGACTTAGAAGTCCAAGTATTGAACTGCAAACTGTATCTGGTCACAAGCTTAAGTCTCCAGACCTTCATTTGTCTTTCTTCTCCCTTCTCTGTTCTAGAGGCCAGATTCCATGCAGAAGTTTGAAAGTTACCAGTCTGAATGAATTCTCTGAGGCTTATATAAGAACAACTATCTCTCCGAGGGTGATGGAGTGAGAAATAAAAATGTAAACTGTACTGAAGATATAAAACAGTTTATGGGCTGCAAAGATGGCTCAGTTAGGAGTGTGTGATGCTCCTGCAGATCAGAGATCAATTCCCTGTACCATATTGGCAGCTTACAGCTTCTGGTAACACCAGCTCCAGGGAGACCTTGACAAACCTCTTGCCTCTATGGGCACCTGCACTAATGTTCAAAAATAAATACAAATATAAATTAAAACAAATTTAAATTAAATAATTAAAATATATTAAAATAAAAATGAATTTTTATAAATGCTTTTTAACTAGCTTCATTTTAATCTATAGAAACTCATAATCATGAAGAAAAGTAAAATACATTTTGAGAAAACAAAGACTACTCCCCTAGCATTTTTGAACTAAACCTTGATTATTTGCTTTTTAAAAGAAAACGCTTTAAACATAAGGAAAAATACAGGTTATGGTACACAAAAATTACCAACCAAATATTAACAAAAGTAGAACTTAAAACAAAATTATTATCCTAGATAAAAATAACAGTACAATAATGTAATATCAATTCAACAAAAATTTATATAATTCTAAGTATATGTGCCAAATAATAACAATTGAAAATTTCATAAAGTAAATTTGGACATTAAACTTATTTTTACATGTGGTTTATTTATCAACATAGATAATATGCTAGCTGAAAGCACATATAAACTTGTTTTAAAATATTATGGAGTATAAGTGGAAAACTTGAAGGATAGCAATGGCAAAAGAATTATCAAATGTTTGAAAATTAATAAAGCCAAATCTACATGCCCTATGCATCAAAGAATAAATCACAGTGAAAATTAAAAATATTACATTAAAATATGACCTCTTGAAACTTATGAGGTAAGATAATGGTTTACAAACAATTAAATATTTAATATTCAGTAATCAAAATGCAAGAAGCAAAGCTAGCAGTATTCACAAATCACAGAAATGGTTGGTCTAGCTATCTAGGTTGTCCAAAGGATCAACAACAATCAATTACATTTTCATATGAAAACAAACTGTCTTGGTTGCTGTTCTATTGCTGTGAAGAGACACCATGATCAAGGTAACTCTTATAAAATAAACCATTTAATTAGGAACTTGCTTACAATTTCAGAGTTTGCCATTATAGTGGGAACCATGGCAGCAGGCAGGAAGATGTAACACTGACAGCTTACATTCTGATCCACAGGTAGCAGGCGGAGAGGCACTGGGACTGGTTGGAGCTATTAAACCTTCAAGCCCACCTCCAGTGACACACCTTCTCCAACAATGTCACACCTTCTAATACTTCCTAAATAGTTCTACTAATTGGGGACCAAGCATTCAAACACATGAGCCTATGAGGACCATTCTCATTTAAACCAACAAAAAACTAATTAAAAAATAAAATTTACAAATACTACTATAAAAACCCTAAGAAATCAGGGAATATATATATATATATATATATATATATATATATATATATATATNATATATATATATATATATATATATATATATATATATATATTATGTATAAATTTTCATATATGTTTATATGTATGTATATATATTTTTATATATTTGTGTATATATAAGAATTCTTGTAGAAAACTACAACAAATACTAAGTTAATTAAAAATGATTGATCATCATATCATTTCTATCTTAATTGATATTGAGCTATCAAATCATTACAGGAGTCAAGGGAAGAGTATGTATGTGTCTGTGTGTGTGTATGTGTCTGTGTCTCAATGCATATGTTCACATGAGATGACAAACTAAGTCCAAAATTTATATGAAGGTTCAGGAGTAAAAAGAAAATAATCATTTTTTGTCTTGGAGAAGAAATAAGAGCTTTATGATAATATATATATATATGCATTTCAAATCTTTGCAATTGGGGCAGTTTCATACTGGGGCAAACTCAAACCAATAGACCAATAGGAATGAAAAATAAATCAAGTCATATATATATATAATTGTCTAAATTATAGCAATACAGAATGGTTATCAGTAGAATGCATAGTTTAAAATCTACTCAATTAATGAAATATGTGACAATATACACATGTGGAATTCTATTCACAACATCATTCTGAATCCAGATGTTTAGAGAAATGTAAGGGGCGGGACAAAATTTACCCATGACATTAGATGTAAATATAAGTTCTAAGAGGAAATTTATGAACTACAAGAAACGTGAACCAACCATTGAGAGTATTTACAGTGGACATTTTTTATTTAGGTGATGATTCCTAAGTGGAATACATATGTAAAATTTCATCAAGTTTAGCTTAGCAATGGTTCTCTTGGAGAAAGAGAAATGACAGGGAGAGCCAGGGAGAGAAAATGGGGGATGAGAGAAAGAGAGGAAGAGTGGGGAGGGAGAGTAAGACAGAAGGGGAAGGGGGGATTATAAAAGAAAATTAAAAAGTAACCAGAGGGGGAAAAAAAACATGAAAAAAAAAAGAAAAAAAAAACCCCTAAGCTTTTCAAGTATCAAGTCAGGAATGGCAAGTAGAGTGACGGAAGGAAAAGCCAGGGTTGCATTGAGTTTAGAGTTTCACAAACAACATACACTGAACATTTATTGTGAAGGAAGGGACAAATTTAGTTTTGGGTGATTTGGGTTGTTAATAAAAAGAAAGAAAACATTACAAGAGCTATAATATATTAATTTTACAATCCACACAGGGAAACAAAGGCTAACTAGGGAAGAATTAGAGAACTGTGTTTCACTAAGCAAAAATGAGGCTATAGCTTATTCATCAATACTCACAAAATTATTTCAAGTCCACTGAAACCTAACTGAATCCCATGTTCTGAACTCAGACAGGAACTCACCCACTCCCTTCTCTTTTACTGTTATTGACTTTGTTTGTTTGTTTGTTTTTTAATCAAAAGAGAGACTGTATTTTTTAATAAAATACAGAAAATCACAATGAATAATTCAAATTATTCAATTCTTCACTAAAAATTAGCCAACCATAGAAGGATTTGTTTAGCATTTCTAGCTAAGTGGAAGTTTATACAATTATTTGCCTTGGAGATGCATATTAACACACAGTGCTAAACTGAGAAGTTCATTTGTCTTCTCTCTACAAAGTCACATGCAACTATGCTCTTTGATAAATGTGACGTGCTAACATTTTTGTCTTGTTCCATGAAGTTTGGTGTTTTCACAGATGTTTTGGTTATCTTTTTTCCTAAATCCTCCTCCTCTCTGAAGATTTACAGCAATCAAAAGACATGAGTTTGTTTTGTAATGCAACATAACCCAGTATACCACATTGTGTTTGTGAGTATAATACAAATTCAAGGAGTAGCTTAAAATTTCAGTTTTATTAGCAGCACCAGCAATCTGTGTGTGTGTGTGTGTGTGTGTGTGTGTCACACACACACACACACACACACCACATAAGTTTCCCTCCCAGGAGAAATGTATCACTTACTATAATGTGCTGATAAGGATCTATGAAAGACATTTTGGTCCCAGCTGCAGGAATTCTCACACTTCCCAGGTCTTTTCTGGTACTGTAGCTTCTTGAAGCCTACAAAAACAAGCAATCATTATCATTAACTTTCCTCCTGGACTCAGTTCCGAGGTTAAACTGTGGTGACTAGGCATCTTAGGATATGCAAGTCTACGGAAGTAGGCCAGGTGGACTGAGTTCTCTCGATATGACTTTTCAGTACATATTTTCATTTATGTACAGCTTACAGGGGAATGTGAAGCATAGTTCGATGCTACCATTTAACTTCCATATTTATTCGTTCAAAATTTTTCAAAAGATTTTTGTTTTGGTTTACTTCTACGTGCCAAGTATATGATGAGAAATGTATTGAACTTCAGAAAAGTAAAATTATTAATGAGGGACTGGAAAGATAGCTCAGTACTTAACAGCACTACAGTACTCTTTCAGAGGACCTGGTGCACCTCACCCCACCCACATGAGGCATCTCACAACCACCACTAATTCCAGGTTCAAGACATTCAAAGTCCTCCTCTGGCCTTCAAGGATATCTACACTCACTAGTGCAAACCCACACCACTTACACATATGCATAACTAAAAAGAGTAAAGCTCTTTCTAAAATTATTACCACAAGAATAATGCATGCTCTTTGCATTTTCAGTTGCTTAGCATTACATAAATTCACACTAAGAAAAAGATAGCTTTCTCACCTTAAGTATTTATTAGGAACCTTAAACAGGCATTCATATTAAATGTGAATTTTAGTGATATCATTTCCTTTTACATCTAAGCCTCCAGTTTAAATGGAAACAGTTAAGTGAAAATAGTTTTCCAGTTTATTTGTTAATTGATCGATTTGTGTCAATCAATGCTCTTACACAGCTGTGACAACCTGCCAATAAAATGTATCCATCCGTGTAATAGTAGCATGACTGTTAAAAGGATGCTCAACTGCTTTCTTCTGGTTGAATTTGAATCCTACTCCACAGGAGGCAATTTATGCCTGGTAATAACAACCTGGTCAAAACCCTGTGGCTAGGAAAATCACAAGTCCTAGGATTGGGCAATGAAGAAGGAAGGCAGGACTAAGAATTTCAGAGAGAGGACGGGGAACAGACTGGACAGAGATGAGAGAAAGATGGAGGAAGAAGACAAACCAGATCCCCGTGACTTTAAATAACCACAGGCAGCTATGGATATCATAGAAGGGCATAGAACAATATAGGGCAATTTGTCCAGTCTAGGTGGACAGCTTGTTTCAATATCAATTGGCTATGAGTTCTTTGCGTGGGCATTTTGTGGGTTGAGAATTTACTGCTATAAATCTGACTGATAAATTACAAGCCTCTAGAGTCTTGATTTTACTAGGTTATGGGGATTTGTGGCAGCTATCCACAGGGGGCTGAGGGCTGGGAAGGTACAAGGTACAAATGATGGAGGGAGGGAGGGACAGGGAAGAACCACCCAGGGAAAACAGGCAAGACCACCACAGTTTGCAGCTACCAATGGGAAAGGGGAAACTGCATTACTGGAGCATAGCTGGCATCCGCATGGATTGATTTTTAGTTGTTATATGCTACAACCTGCCAGTAGCAAGATCATCAATATTTCATCATGAGTGGATAGGGGCTTATAAGGCCTGAACATTATATACCTGGACATAAGCTTGTGTCCTTGGTCCTGTCTCCACCTCCCTAGGGCTGGGATTAAAACAGCATACCACCATACCCAACTTAAACATAATTATGTTTACTTTTAGTCATGCATTTTTTACATTTTCTTATTTGTGCAGGAGAGAGAATGTGTGTGTGTTTATGTGTATATCAATGCAAATGTGTCACTTGCATGTGAAGGTAAAAGGTGACTTATAGGAATGGTTCCTCTACCACATGGGTTCTATGGACCAAATTCATGTTGCCAGGTTTGGGATTGAGCATATTAACTCAGCAAGCCATGTCGCTGGTCCTGCTTATCATATATTTCTACCAGGCAGCACAAAGAATGTTTATTTCCAAGACAGGTTTTCTCTGGATAGCCCTAGATGTATTGAAACTATCTCTCTAGACCAGACTGGCCTCAAACTCACAGATTTCTACCTTCCTCTGCCTCCCAAGAGCTGGGATTAAAGGCTGCACCATCATTGCCCAGCATGTATATAGGATTTTAAATCAACTTTCACCCATCATTCTGGTTTTCTTTCAATAAACCAATATAAAGTTGTTGTGGGTTTTGTTTGTTTGTGTGTTTTTGTCTTTCATTGCCTTACTTTAAACTTAAATGAAACATTCCTAGGAATCATGGGTAGAGGCAAGAACATCAGGAGTTCAAGTCCAACCTGAGCTTTGTGAGATTTGAGTCTTCACGTTCTTTTACCACCAATAGAAAAACGTGATGATAAATGAGCCTATCACCAGTTTTAATGCTACAGTTTTAATGTTTGGGCTCACAGAAGTTCATTTTGACATTTAGTTTCCAAAAGTCAGATGGAATGCTACATGCCTATAATCCCAACACTTGGGAGGTAGATATAGTCAGATTAAGAATTCAAGGTCAGCTATCAACTCCTTCAGAGTTTGAGATCACCCTGGGCAACATGAGACCCTATATTTAAAAATTTTTTAAAAGAAAATGTAATTGATGATTTCAGATTATTATGCATCCTGCTCAGCTTCTCCCTCCAGGAAGCCTTGAATTCCTGTCCTGCTTCTCTAGATGATACGCTGTAACATGAACTTGGACATCAAATTAACTGCGTCCTCCTCTAGTTGCTATTGGTTGCCCATGGTCTTTACCATAGCAAGAAAAAAACAAACCAAGAGGGTGACTAATACCCAACCTGAAGTTTGGAAGGGATGAACTACATGTAAACTGCAACCCTATCTCATTCTGCTAATCCCTAACCACGAGGCTAATCCAACTCAAGTGGGCATCCAATACTGTCTTCTGGAGTTTTCAAGCACCAATACTTAAATGTGCACATATTCTCACATAAACATAAACACATGCACGTAATTACAATTTAAAATAACAAATAAGGCTAAAACTCACAAAGATTGTGATAACATACACAATACCTATACAGGTTCAAAAAGAGAAAAAGGAAAAAAAAATCCCAGCCCTAAGACGGGGAAATGAGCACTGAGTTCTACCCCTAACCTAGAAGCTATTACAATCAATCGATACCTTCTGGGAAAGGGAAAATTAGTTTTCTCCAGTAGAGTATCACTGGGTATATAACCTACAAGTCAGGGTAGGCCACATGCTAGGAGAAACTGGCCAACACAAAATGCACTTTTTGTTTTGTTTTGTTTTGTTTTGTTTTTTTATGCTCACGATGGGTTTTTTGGTTTTAGTGTTTTGGGGGAGGGGTGGTTTTGTTTTGTTTTGTTTTGTTTTAGCTTTTTTAATGTTTAGTTTGGGTTTTTATTGTTATAGTAGATCCATATTGAAATCTATGAAAGCAAAGAGGGTTATGACTGGTATTCTCACCAAAATTTTTCTCACCAAAATTATTCATGTTAAAAGCTATAGGTGGGCTATGGTGTAGTTCAGTGGTAGAATTCCTGCCTTGCATGTGTGTGGTCAGCAGACTTCTATAGCTATTGAATTCTCAAACTGCAGCTTTAGAAAAACAAACACTTCTCGGTAGACTAATCTGTTCATTCATGCAACCCCTAGGTCATTGCTAAGTATGAGCATATGTTAGGCACCAGATACAGTAAACAAGGCAGAGCTCCTGCCTCCCAGAAACCTAGAGATTGTAAACGTAGCAAAGAACAACATAGTGCTGCACACCTAATGCTTCTATGTTACTAAAAGCAGGGTCACTGTCTAGGATTGATGCCTTCTGATGGAAGGGCACCTTGAAATCTACCTCTTCAGTGAAAATAGTTTTCACGAGTCCTTTAGTCTTATAGCAGAAAACCAGGTATTCTTCACTTGATCAGTAAATGATTCTTTCATACTTATTTACTTCAAGCTAAAACAAGAAAACTTTTTCTACCATACCATAATCTGAATGTGTACACATACATATATATGTGGAAGTGAACTTAATGTGATGCTTTCACTAGGAACAAGGGACAGTATTGTATTGTCCTGTTTGATTACATGATAAGAGAAGTCCACCAAAATAGTTTTATGGCTCAACTCCTCACCGTTTGACAAACACTGATGTAGGAGACTTCAACAAGATTAGATTTTTTTCTACATCCCCATTCCCATCCCATTTCCTTCCTCTTTTCTATTCACAACCATACAGATTATCTTTCTGTTCTCCAAGTGTAGGATGTTTTCTCAGGTGCAAAACTATAACCTGCTTCTTTTGTCCATCCACTTATTTAACAAATATTCAAGTAGAACATTTAGCTATGTCTATCAATCATAGTCCAAGGCCCCAGAGGTAAAGCGACAATTGAGATAGCAGCTCATCATTGTAGGAACTTATATTTTACAGAACAACCAGAAAGTAAATAATGGAACAGGAAAAGGCAAGCGTCTCCTAAAGCTAGGCTCTGAAGAGGGGCTGGCCCAGGGAGGGTGAACGAGTGGACTTAGAAGATAATGTTCCCAGAAGGCATGTGGAGGAAGTGAGAGAGGACCTGTGGCTGCTAAATAAAAACCAACAGCAAAAACGGTTGGCGGTGAGGTTACAAAGGAAGCTGGGTTAGATCCTGCAGACCTCCGTAGGCATCACTTGTATGCCAGCTAAAACAGACCTAAGCTTCAGAATTCAGCTTCAAGGTCACTAACATCGAGAAATTTTCTGTGACCTTCAAAGCATGTCTGATTCTGTTTGTATTTTATACTTCTTCAAGCCTTTCACTCCCATTCCAACATGTCTGCATTCCCTTATGGAACTAAAGCCAGGCGTATGAAGTCAGTGACCATGTTCACTTTGCCCTCGCAGCTGTTCTGTGTGCATAGCACAGTGCCTACAACACAGAGGGTTCAAGGTAAAGGTGTGTTCAATGGATGATGGACAGAACTAGGAATAATGGCAGGTGTGTGCATATGGGAAGTTCTCACAATAACACTCTTTCAATGGTCCCCCTGTTTGTTCCTAACTATATTTAACAGCAAATAAGAAGCTATAAATGAGCCTGTACTTTAAAAAACAAAAAGAGGAAGAAGGAAAATTCCACAAGAACTGAGATGACTCTTCATTTAGAGGAAATCTGTTGCTGGGGACCAAAGCCTGGTGTCAGCAACTTTATTTCCTCTTTTCCCATCCAGTAGCTCCATTCATAACTACCATGTTCACCATCCGACTATTAGCCAAAACCACATCCTCCACCTAGACCTGGACAGACACTTCCCTGGCAGGAAATCTGTTTGAGATAGTTAACAGGTTAAGTATCCAGCTAATATTCTTTCTTAAATGTTTATATTATTCTGTGGTAATTTCATATATGCATACAGTGTACTTAGATCCAACCAATATTATTAAATCCACCCCCATCTTTCCTTGTCCCCACCTCTCTAAAACTACAGGGTTAAGAACTACGAGATAACTAGATATTAGACAAACATGACTCATGGCATTAATCCTTTAGTCCTAGAACAACTTCCTTTTTCTTGTCTCCTTTAATTCCACCCAGGTCTAAACTTTTTCCAGCTCTCATGAAATTTCAGGCCGCCTTAGATTTCCGTTAACTTTTGCAATGAGCAAAAGTAATGAACTCATGGATTTAGATACCAGGTCCATTTAGAATGGAAAGCAGAAACTGTTGCAGGAAGAGAAAGTGGGTCACTGACTTTCCTCGTCCCTTCCCAAGATCCAATATTTCTGCTCCATTTTTAAACTTCTTTTTCTGTAGCAAAATGCACTTACAAAAAGCAATTTACAGGAGGAAAATGGTTGGTTATTTGGCTTACAATCATAGGCTCCAGCCCATTATTAAGGGGAAGTCAAGGTGAGAAATCAAATAGTCCCACCATATCTATAGTCAAATCCCTAGAACCAAATCAAATGATGCACATCTGTATCCTAGTAGCCAGGAGATACGAACAGGAGCATCAGGAATCTAAGGTCATCTTCTGCTACATGAGTTTGAAGTCAGTTTGCCATACATGAGACCCTACCTCAAAATCAAAACAAAAACCAACCCACCAAACAACAACAAAACCATGCACAATATATAAAGTATACCAATAATCCAAATTTAGCATTTTTTATTTTATAAAAATATGTTAGCATCTTGGCTAAAAGTTCCATTTAAAGCCGGGCATGGTGACACACATCTTTAATCCCAGCACTCGGGAGGCAGAGGCAGGCGGATTTCTGAGTTCGAGGCCAGCCTAGTCTACAGAGTGAGTTCCAGGACAGCCAGGGCTATACAGAGAAACCCTGTTTTGGGGGAAAAAAAAAAGGTTGAATATCAAGCTAGACAAGCTTCCAGAACAGCAAAGAAAAGAAGTTGAAAAGTTCTTGATGTAGAAATACTGACAAAGCAGAAATATCATAAGTAATCAATTAACAACTCTTCAAAAGAACATAAGGCATATGAACATATCTTCCAGTATAGCAAGAACCAGAGAGAATAAAGACCTTTGGCATTCTAGGAAAGAGTTGTTCCTATCTTCCCCCAGTTTCTCAGCATGAATTTCTTTTTTCTTTTTTTCTTTTTTTAGAAAAGCAATTCTATTTATTATTGTGAATTAGACAGGTTTATCCCTATCACTTTATTTTATAATCATATAATTATTCATAATTATAATTATATATTCTCAATAGGTCAGTATATATTTCAGTTCTTCATGGTATTATAAAGCCCTCTATACAAGAATAAATACCCATATCTTTTTTTGTTGTTATTGTTTTTTACAAGACAGGGTTTCTCTGTGTAGTCCTGGCTGTCCTGGAGCTCACTCTGTAGACCAGGCTGGCCTCAAACTCAGAAATCCACCTACCTCTGCTTCCCAAGTGCTGGGATTAAAGGTGTGGTCCACCACTGCCCAGCAAATATCCATATCTTTTTTTATTACATATTTTCTTTATTTACATTTCAAATTCCCTATACCCTCCCCCTGCCCTTCTCCCCTACCCACCCACTCCCACTTCTTGGCCCTGGCATTCCCCTGTACAGGGGCATATAAAGTTTGCAAGACCTAGGGGCCTGTCTTCCCACTGATGGCTGACTAGGCCATCTTCTGCGACATATGCAGCTAGAGACACAAGCTCTGGGGGTACTGGTTAGTTCATATTGTTGTTCCACCTATAGGGTTGCAGACCCTTTCACCTCCTTGGGTATTTTCTCTAGCTCCTCCAAATCTTTTTTTTTTTTTTTTTGATATTTTCTTTATTTACATTTCAAATGCTATCCCGAAAGTTCCCCATACCCTCCCCCCGCCCCTGCTCCCCTACCCACACACTCCCACTTCTTGGCCCTGGCCTTTCCCTGTGCTGGGTCATATAAAGTTTGCAAGACCAAGGGGTCATTTCCCAATGATGGCCATGAATTTCTAACTAGTAAGGCAGTGCAGCCTCGAGAAGGTACAGCTCTGCTGCATTGCTGGTTGGTACTGGACAGAACATGGAAAATTCCACACTCCAGAGGTTGTCCGAGAAACCAAAGATCACAGAAGCAAACACCAGATACATCTTATACTATAATGTGATCCACACTGTCTGGGACAAAAACAAAACCAGACAATAGACCAGCCAGAAAATTAAATATGGCAAAAAGAACGATGTGTAAGGCTTCAGATACAATCTCCAACAAAACAGATGGGGAAAGGTTGATAGAGAAAGGCCTTGGTGATGCCCAGCGTATTCCTGATATGCTGAAAGAAGGTGGGCAAAGTTATGCCATGTGAGGATCCTAAAGGCAGAGAGGAAAACGTAGCCAGGGACTTGTAAACTGTCCAAATTTAGAAGGCATTCTTCAAGCCACTTGCAAGACAGATGTCATAGCAGTGATGTACTACTTATTTAAGATCCTTAAGTAAATCTTTGCCCAAGCACTGGCTGACAACTAAGCCATGCTAATCCAAGAAGAACCTTAGGAAAACTACACAGAAAGCAAAAGCAAGAATAGGGACAGAGGGTAACCTGAGCAAACATTCCTAAGCTTGACCACAGGAAAGCACGTCTGTGAAAAAGTTGAGAACCGTCACTGAAACAACTCAACAGTAGCAATAACTTATCCATAGAACATTTCAGAATCAAAAGACACCATCACATACAATTTACACTTTGGTGTGTAATCTAGACTTTCATTTTTAGAAGTAATCATAAGAAGGCCAGGAAGAGGGCTCAACTGGTAGAGGTGACTGCCACTAAGCTTGAGGACCTGAATTCAGATCCCAGGTCCTCCATGACGCATTGTTCTCTGACATCCTCCGGACAAGCTCCTTGGCAAGCACACACACAAACATGCTAAATAAATAAATAAACACACTAAATAAATAAACAAATTAATTAATTAATTAATGTAACAAGGTTTTTTAAACAAACAAATAAATAATAAAAAGGACAACAAAAACAGTGTTAATCATACACCAAAAATTTTCAAGGAGAAAGAGGAAAAGAAAAAAAATGGTAACAAATAATTGGCTGAAATTCCACTGTACCTGATTTACAAACATTTCAATAAAGCTCAGTTCCTCCAAGTGGGATAAATACAAAGAAGAATGATGTCTAGACACATAGTCAACCTGGTGAAATTCAAAGAAATAGAGAAGAATTTTAAGAGTAAGAAAATAACAGCTGCCCATGCACGAGAAAACCAAAGATCCACAAATGGCTCCTCATTGGAACCATACAACATCCTGAAGACAGTGGGACCACATGTTCAAAGTACAGAAAGAATTGAGCTGTACACTGAGAAAAACAGAGCCACCAAACTCTTTCAGTAATACAAGCAGACAGAATATCAGTATACTGGCCTATTCTGTTGATCATGTTTTATTTTTTATTTATCACTATATATATAGTTATAAATGTAGCTATATTGGAGTAAGGAAAAGACAGATGATCTGAATTCACAGGAAGAAATGAAGAATATCAGACTCAATATAAGTTTTAGTTTTATCTCTACATTTTATAGAAGGATGAGGTTTATAGAAACATGATTTATAACAATGCAGATATGATACATGTAACAGCAAGAAGCACTGTAACTACATGGAAAGACTATTTTACAAGAATAAGTTACTACTCACATGAAGAAGACTATAATAAATTAATACATATATAGATTAATTCCTAGAACTACTAACAAACTCACACAAATATAATTGAAATATTAACAAAATTATTTAAATGAACCACCAGGCCAAAATGAAACAAACAAACAAACAAGCATGATCACCAGAAAGTAGCTACTGAGTACAGGGAGCAGAAGACTAAAAATAAGTCAATAGAGAAATGAGATGCAGTTAAACAGAAACTTCAATGGCAGAGAGAATTTCAAACCCTATCTCTATCAACAATAAAGGTGAAACCAGATGAGGCATCACAGATCTGTAATCCCAGCACTTGGTAGGCTGTGTCAGGAGGATTATAGGTTCAAGGTCAGCCTGGCCAGAGAGAACCCTGAGAGCTACTGTATCCGCTGCTGGTTGCCTGCCAGCAGTAAATCATAAGACTCTATTGCTTAAGGCACAGCATACAGGACTAGAGAACTCAAGCTGAAAGTGATTCTTCCTCCCAGACAGTTAGTTTTTGTAGTTTTCACAGATACTATGCAGGCTCTTGGGCTGCTAGGGGATAATTATCATCAACATTCTCAGCTATGGACCCTGTATGTTGTATTACCAACCTGCAAGGCAAAATGAGGCAACATTGGCATGACTTATGGACTAACAAATTACTTTCTAATTGGAACTGAGGTCTTCTCCACAAGAAGGAATTCACGTCTGGTACTGAAAACGTGATCAAAGCGAATGGTCGGTGATGTCACAGGCGTTTCTGGGGATGATACCCTGGCTTGCTTGAGGTTCTTTTCTTTTTTTTTCTTTTTTCTTTCTTTCTTTCTTTCTTTTTTTTTTTAGTTTGCTTTTGAGATAAAGATAGAGATAGAGATAGAGATAGAGATAAAGATATAGAGATAAATAGAGATAAGATAGATAGAGATTAGATAGAGATAGAGATAGAGATAGAGATAAAGATAGGGAGATATGATGGTTAGCCAACTTGCCTTACAAATATTTATGCTTCTACCCATAAACAAGGCTGGTGTCAGTTTTGATCAAGTAGCTCACTTTGTGTAGTGTGTGGAGGTTACTGTATAGACCCACACCTAGTCAAAATGCTAAGAATAAGGCAACCCTGAATGCATAGCCATCTATCTCACCTTTCCGAGAGGCTCAAGGAACACTGTAGACCAGAAGATGAAAAGAATTTAAAAGCTGGGGAAACGGAATAGAGTGGTGTGGTGTCTGTTGTGTGGACATGGCAGGGTAATCATCCTCCTGAACTCGCAGCATCTGTGATCACCATCACAGGACATGAACAAGATGGAGATGTACAATATCATGTCCTGGAATAGGATGGCATTAGGAGCCCCAGCGTCTCTCTGGAGACCTAGAAGAATTTAGTGGGTGCTAAAGGAGAGAAACATTTTCTTGAGTGGTAAAGCCAGTGGTCAGTTGTTCATACTTTTGTAAATAACCTATTAAATAGCTTATGCTTTAACATTAATGAATTTCATTGGCTCACAAGGAAAAAAATCAGAAACCAATAAAACATGAAGGCATTGGGGGGGTGTATGTGTGTGTGCGCATGTGTGTGTGTGTGTGTGTGTGTGTGTGTGTGTGTGCGCGCGCACACACACACACATAGACTAGTCAACAAAAGAAAAGGAATCAGCAGAAGTGAGAACGAACCGAGGGTAATGAAGTGTGAATGTAGTCAAAGTGTATTATAAACATGTTTGAAAATATCACCATAAAACACGTCATGGAACATGCTAATAAAAACCTAAAATTTTAAGTAAGTAACAATAAACACAAGCACAAATGAAAAAAAAAAAAAAAAAGAACAAGTACATAGTAAGAAATGTTCTCAAAACCAAACAGCAAATTGATGTGCATAGATCTGTTCTCCAGTCAAAAGTCAATAGCTTTCAGACTAAATATTACCAAAGACTTGTAAACATATAAACAAAGTCTGTAAAACTCTAGCATGGCAGCCTAGTTATACTACTGTACCAATGTTAGTGCCCTGGCTTTGGCAAGTGCTTTGGTTACATACAATGGGGAACCTTAGTAAAAGGCACACAAGAACTAACTCTGCATAACACTTTAAGGGTTTCTTATCAACTCTCTCTGGGTTATTTTAAAACACAGTACGTGTTATGGGGGCTGTGGTTATGTCTGCCCTTAATCCCAGGGCTCTGGGATCCAAGGAAAGTGGATCTGTGAGTTCAAGATCAGCCCAGGCTACAGAGTGAGACTGTGTCTCAAAAAAAGAAATGTCAATAGACCTCATTTACATGTACAATGTTCATTCCAGGAAATGAAGCAGTCCTAAGGCAATTGGGTTAGGATATAGTCACTTTTCCTCAAGATAAAATCATACGTAGTCACTGTCAGTGAGTCCACTTGTGTAGTGCCGGTTAGGAGTCAGCTTCCTCTCACCCACTTTTCCCCCTCCTGTGACTGACGGTAACAGCAGCAGATACCTTAGGTTTCTGTGGTATCAAGCCATCTCTACCCAACTATCCATAGTAAACACTAGGAAATGCCTTTACCCCCACAATTAGCTAAGTCCTGGAAATCTTGCTACAACCAAGTTGCACAACTGCTATAATGACTCTTCACAAAACAGAAGGTTTTTCCTCATTTCTCCTAACTAGGCTAAACAACCAATCTTCCTGCGTAAAGACTATCTCCAAGCCTGGGTTAAGAGATATGAACCTCACAGTTTGGTTGATTTGGGAGGTTTTGGGTTTTATTTTGTTTTTTGTTTTCACTTGGTCTTTTTTCCATCCCTATGCCCCACCCCAATGTCCTATAATTAGAAACCTCTGGAATACTCAGAATTGGGATAAACTTCCCAACACACATTTGCTTCTGTTGGTTTTCAATAAGTGATTAATATCGTATGCTATGAACAAAACCCATTTAGTCATGTTGGGACAGCACAGGCTTCTCAGAAAAAGTGAATAAAAACAAAAAGTCTGCCCTCAAGTGCTTTGTCACTTCTGTCTCTCTGCTGAAAATGATGTAACAAAGGGAGAGCGTAGTATAATTAGAGCCGTGGCATCTGGTGGCAAGAGGACAGGAATTACATTTCCTGGGTAGTGACATGAGCTTTCAGGGCATAGCACCACCTTCTCAGCCAGAGCCAAATAGAGCTTGCTCCCTCTCCTGTCTTGATGCCTTGTGTATTCTGTTGTTTAACATGAGGAGGTGACTGTTCCATCTCACAGACTCATTGGACAAAAGGAGCAAATATATGTCAACTCCAACCACAATCCAATGAAATGAAGAAAATAATGTATTGTTTATAAAACTTATGCTTTCCCAAGCTGCCTCAACTCTATAGGAGGTCTTTGACTCTATGGGGAGTTCTAAAAAGTCTGAAGTTGGCCAGTTCATGGAGCAATTCTTATAAGGATCTTGTGCTTTTTTAATGGTCAACATTGAGTTTTTACCAGAAAATATGAAGTGCTTACAACTAGCACTGGTGCACTGGCTTGTCTGATGCTAACTAGAGCCAAGGTTTTCTTCAATATGGTGGATAAGCAGTTGCTTTGGGAACAAAAGAACTTGGCTATGGGTCCTATCAGTATCTTCCCTAGACATGCATAACCACTCAGGCATTACTAAAGTTCTGTTCTAGAATGGTATGAATGATGCTTCTCCTTTTTAAACTAGAACTAATCAAAGTATTCTATCAACCACAGGCAGAGAAAAATGAGCAATAGGAATGGAAACAGGAAATGTGCCAGGCATGGTGGCAGAGGCCTTTAATCTCATCATTCAGGAGGCAGAGGCATGTAGGTCTCTGAGTTAGAGACTAGCCTGTTCTATATAATGGGTTCCAGGTAATCCAAGGCTACATAATGAAACCCTATCTCAAAACAAACAAATAAAAAGGTAGTTAAGAAGGCATGTATAAGAAATGTCCCCCAAGCCACATTACTTTAGCACAGAAAGCCTGAGAGCTTTCTTGTTCCCTTGAAGATGTAAATGCACATTCTCAGTCTCGAAGACACAGGTTATCAACTAGGTGGGTTCCCAGCAGGTATGTGGAGGAAGAGCCTACCCAGCATATCACTACGAGGCACCTGTTGCCATATGCTGGAACCCATGCTCTTCCTTTGGAGCTGATATTTTTTTTTTCTCCTGCTTTCTCTTTTAGGTCTCTAATGCTTCTTCCTGATCACTCACATGTGCCTTCCTAAAGCTCACTCTAAACCCACAACCACATACAGAGCATGTACCAGTCAACAGAACAGCGTCTATTGGCCTAAAATAAGACTTCAGAGAAGCACAAAGTAGGAAGATATACAGAAAGGTGTCAAGGAAATGCTAGGAAAAGGCTTAGTGCTAAAGATTCCCAGTCAGCTGTGGCTCTCCCTGGAGCTGTCAGTGTTTTTCATAAACGCAATGTGAGGAAGCACTCTTGATATATCTACTAGCTCAGACCCTTGTGTTTCTATGTGCTAGTTCATTACAGCTGTGTACTTCATTACACACTGGTGGCCCTGACTCTGAAAAGCACAAGGAGAGTTCGGCTTCCTTCCCCATGTTCTCAACTTGGACCAGGAACAATTATTTAATTACTCTTGATTAAAAGGAAAAATAAACAAATGATGACTTTTTCATGGTATACTGGAGAAAACCTCCCAGAGTATAAATGAACCATGCACTGAGAATTCATGGAAGGCGATTCTCTATCCATAGACCCTAGAACAATAAACTACTAGGTATCTAGCAGTTGCTTGTTTCAGTACTAATTTTTTTCCATATCAAACTTAATTATGATCAAATTGATTTCATTAGATGTCTACTTAGATATTTTGGACGTTTTTATTCTTCTCTGTTTACTCTTCGCTCATACAATAAACACATACTGACCACAGTTTCCCCCCGCCAGTCCCCACCCAGTTCTCCCCTCTGCCTCCCGTCTGTCTCTGATCCACTCCTGTTTCCCTTAAGAAAAGAGCAGGCCTCGCAACAGTATCAATGGAACACAGCACAACAAGTGATAGTAAGACTAAATACACACTTGTGAATCATTCCCCAGCTACTTTATTAAGTAATGTATACATACTACCTCATTTATTTTTCTTTACAGGATAATAATTACTATTCACAATTTCGAGATTAAAACAAAATGAGTTTAGCAGGCCGAATGACTGGTCAAATTGACAACTTGAACTCAGGCAAACTCTACATCCATGCTGTATAAAAAATTTCTCCCAAGTAGGATGAAACATTAACAGGACTAAGCCAGCCCTAGAGTTCTGACCTGTTTGGTAGCAATTGTTTCTTTCTATATCATTCTGACATGGCAAATAAGATTCTAAAGGGCGGGGAAAGGCACTTGCTGTCAAGCCTGATGACTTGGGTTCAATAACCAGGACCCACATGGCGGAAGGAAGAAAACTAACTCTCCTAAGCTGTACTCTGACCAAAATACAGAGAGAGAGAGAGAGAGAGAGAGAGAGAGAGAGAGAGAGAGAGAGAGAGAGAGAGAGGGAGGGACGAAGAGAGACAGACAGACAGACAG
>NC_034594.1:123066265-123069050 GCF_900095145.1 Mus pahari
ACCAGCCCAGTAGGGAACACACACAGTCCAGAGCCAGTCTCAGACAGAAAGAGAGAGAGAGAGAGAGAGAGAGAGAGAGAGAGAGGAATGGAAGGAGGGAGGGAGGGAGGGACGAAGAGAGACAGACAGACAGACAGACTACAGATTTGTGACAATTATTCATTTTCTTACAGTTCTAGAAAGTGGAAGTCCAAACTTAAAGCATTGCACGTTTGTGCCTTCAGCACCCCTCGTTCCACAGGTGCTGGTCTTCTCACTCAGCCCCCACATGTCTCTTTCCTCTTCCCAAATGCCCCATGTGTCTGTTACGAGAAAATCCAGGCTGGCTGGATTATGGCCCATCTGACTGATCTTTTTTCTAAATTGATCATCCCTTTAAAACACAGTTTAATAACATAGGCATAGCAATCCAGAATCCAGCAATGAGGAATGGATTGTGGATGCTGAGGTGTTAATTGCTGGGCTAGGCATGCAATGAGCAGAGAAGCCTAGCTGTTTTGAGTCCCCCGCTGAGCCTGAGTTTTGGTTAGAAGGCAGAACTCACCATTTCCCTGGGGCAGCCACCAGACCTGACCATTCAGCAAGCTCCAATGCACAGCCCTGGGCATTCCACATCAATGAACACTAGTTATTGCTTCCCTCCTGGTAGGATTTTCCTACACCACCTTGCCACTGGGAAACACTCACTGGGGGTGGCAGGGGAGGGGGGTGGGGTGGGGGGGAAACCTTTGCATTTCGGAGTAAGCAAACTGGCTAGCCCAGTCCATAGTGAATTACAAACAAAGCAAGCCACCTCAGTCCCCAGACAGCTTTCTCATGTTCTTTCCTTGACATTCATGTTGGCGGTTATTTTCCATCTTTTCACCTAAGCAAGTGCCCATTCTGGCCATATTTTAGAGTTGTAAAATTTTGAAGTTGGAGGAAATACACTTATCATGCTGGCTATCATTGTGCATCAAGTTTATAAGCAGCAGCTGAAGAAGCAGACAAGCCCAGACAAGCTAGCCTACCTAGGGGACAGCTGGGCATTCATTTCTCACTCTTTATACCTCAGTGTAGACATTAAAGATATCAAAAATTAATCAAAATTAAAATGAAATAAATATATGCATTTTAGCTCAGCCAGTAGGTTGCTGACCAAATTAATAATTTGGTGCTGTAGAGTAGACTTAATGAATGAACTTGAGAAAAAGTATAGCTGAGTCTCCTCATGTTACAGATGAAAGATAACTTCATGCTTTGTTTCATCTTTTATACTTTCCTATATATGAGTTACAGTTATAAGCTATTTGCTTACGAATATTACACAGATTGGATTTTTAATAATAATAATAATAACAACCTTTTGTCAATCAGACCAATAGTGGAATAACATAGTGATGGCTGGAAAATACTCAACATTCATTTTTAGAAAATATGAAGTAGATTGTTCTGCCTTTCCCCTTATAGAAACTGAGAAGGTCAATGTCAGTCAGTGTCAATCTTTTAAAACACATCTAACAAAGTGGCACAAAGTGCCAAGAAGTCCAGTGTGCTTTGAGCCAAGGCTGAGAGCTCTCTGCAGACTGAAAGTTGCAAACATGGCTTGATGGGAATCCTTGTGTTTCACAGTAGGACCCAGTGGGTCTTTAACTGATGGGTTTTGGTTTTTTGTTTTGTTTTGTTTCCTAGCCCTGATTTACTAAAGCTTGCCCCGAAGGGAAAGCTCCATATTTTCTCTAAGACAAAATCCAGGCAAAGCCTTCTGGAAATCTACCTGATGACAAGAACTGTCTCCTGGGACCCATTTTCATCCTAAATGAATTTCTGTGCTTGGCTTTTTGATTAGCATAAATTAGCAACTAATTTGGAAATTTGGGACACTGGTCTTTTTTGTTGTTGTTGTTGTTCTTTAAAATGTGATGTCAACAGAATCTTTAAGTGGAACAACTAAACTAAAAACTATAAGGGGGGATGTGCAAACTTGGGGAAGCACTTCACACAGCTGTCTAGACATCATGACGAAGTTTAATCATTAAACATGAGAATACAAGTCTGAGGGTCCAGGACAGTGTGACATGGAAAAGGGGTTTGAGGACACAATTTTCTTCTCAGATGTAAGGATTCTTAAAAATCTGATTCTAGATACTATGAAAGGCAATTCCCTTTTGAAATGAGAAACAAACCCAGTCTTTTGCAGGATTAAGGTGTCTGTAAAGTTTGTACTTGAGGGAAGTATTCTCAATGGTTCTTAGTCACCTTTTGGTTGTGGTACCTGGTGGCAGTCTAGTGAAGGTTAGGAAGGAACTCCTCAATGCAGCCTGAGGTGAAATCCATTTAGTAAAGCCATCAGATTATAAAGGGAAGCCATTATGATTAGATACAGCACCTCGGCAGAACTATACTGGGTAAAATGACAGAAAATGAATTTTCTCTGTGCCATTGTCCTTTGCTGGCACTGTAATGCTCTTATACTACACCTTGAATATGATACAAAGATGGATTGAATTAGATGATTAAAATTACTGTCATTTCCTCCAAATATCAGCTGTATATTTCCTCTACCATTGTGCCTGAGCTAGAAAGCTGTACCAGACGTCTTAATCAAATCTGTAGGGTCTCAGTTCAGCTTCTATCAATAATATATATATATATATATATATATATATATATATATATATATATATATATCAGTCATAATTTCCTTTAAATTTCTTTGGTTTTACAGAGGAGGAAGTTGGCTGACTGTCACATAACCCAAGGAACATGGGCAGAACTAGGAGAGAAGCACACAGTGACTTTCCAT
>NC_034594.1:123069710-123108330 GCF_900095145.1 Mus pahari
AAGGAAGGAAGGAAGGAAGGAAGGAAGGAAGGAAGGAAGGGAGGGAAAGAAAAAAGTCAGGTTGAAAACAGCACAGTCTAATAGTAGGACTCTGAGAAGAATTCTCTTTTTGATTATTGTTTTATTACTAATTGTCTCAAGTATAATATGATTGGTTCAGTTTGGATTTGCTTTTGCTTTTGGTGGTACTGGGGATAGACCCCAGAGTCTCACACATGCCAGGCAAGGACTCTTATGATAACTCCCAACCCAGTACGGTAGAATTCCATCAGTGTAATCAAATTCTTATCAGATCCACCCACACTCCGAGAACCAGGTGTTACACACACCTGTCATCGCAGCAGGAGGAAGCTGAGGCTCCACAGTAGGCTAAATACTGAGTTCCAGCCCAAAATTGCTGTCTTAAAATAATAATATTTTTTTTAATTTTACCTCTGGAACCGGAGTGGTAGACAAAAGGCTTCCAATGCACTTCAAGTAGGACCCAAGAACATCACTTGGGAACTAGCAGGAGACAGGGAGGAGGCAAAAAGAATTCAGAACTCAAATCAACTTCAGCAGCAATTCTACCAATTTGTACATGAAGAAAACGGATTCCAGAACATGTCGGCTCTTGGAACAGGTCAAAAGTCATTGAGATTCGATGAAGTGTGGAAGCAGGCCTAACATGGACAGTGAGAGGCATGAATCCAACAGGGGTTTGAGAAGAACAAAGGCTCCATTCCTGCCTACTGGAAACCAAGCCAAAGTGTGGCAAAGCCTGCCAGTTACTAACTAACTTGCATTAAAGAACCTGAGTCCTAAACGTTCCTGGATTTCTATGTATTTTTATTTGAGGTGTTTTATGTTTAAGGTCTGGTAGTATTTGGCTCTTTGTTTTACTGAATACACTGTTTTATTTTCAAGATTTTCATTTCTTCCTTTGTTCTTTCTTTCTTTCTCTCTTTCTTTCTCTTTCTCTCTTCTTTCTCCCTTTCTTCTTTCCTTCCTTCTCCTTTTTGGAACAAAAAACTAAAACAGAAGACACATTCACTCTAAAATCAACTGCTACAGAGACACCACCTACCCACCAAAGCCACGGGTGTGTCTTAGATTCCCATCCTCAGAACGTGAAAAGGCATTCCCACTCATGGAAGTGACTTGACTTCTGTCTCACCCTCCAGTACCTCACCCTCCTATACTCTTCTTAGCTTAGAACTGTCCTACACATGACAATCCCTCACGGAAGAGGCAACCTTCCATCCCCTGGATAGACCTAGTGCACATGGCTCTGAATGGGAGATTCCTACCTCTTTACCCACTCAAGGACTTTACTCTGATGGCAAAGATTTTCTTTCCTGGATCATCAAACATTAGCTTCAATCAGATCATCTGATGGACAACGTACTATAGTCTCCACCAGTCCCTGATCCTTCTAGAAAGGATCCTTTCCTTGTTGTATTCAGATCTGCCCTGTCCTCTGCTCCCGGTATCTCTATCCCACTTCCGCTTTCTCCTCTAGTCTGTCTCACCATCACTACACTGTGGCGGAACTGGAGAGGATCAGGAACCAGCTCCACCTTCTCTCTCCACCCGCATCTTACCCAACCTAAGTTTCCTCTGGAACCACCATCCTTCCCTAGCTCCCACATTACCCTGTTTTCTCATCTGATTTTATGGTTGCTTCTTTGCAGGTTCCTTTACAAATGCTGTTTTCTGCCAGGAGCCCGTGTGAGCCATGTTATCCTCATTCTATGCACCTCAAGCTCATGACCTCTCATCCCTCCAGTCTTCTTAAGTTGACCATTTCATCATTTGTCATTGACAAGAGAGAGGCATCACTGGAGACAATGCAAAGGAGGGAGGAATTTCTGTTTCCATATTCTAAATATTTATATATTTTAAATTTAAATCCCTGTGTGTTGCTGACTCAAGAAATAACTATAAGTAATAGATTATAATAGCTGTTTAATAGCTTTAAATAACCCTTTTTGTTTTGATACTTAATTTTTAGTTTTGATATAAGGGTTCAGTAAATACACTACAACTGAGGTCTTTCCTATCCCTATTGTTTCGCTCTTCACTGTGATTCATGACCTCATTAAATTGACCAGGCAAGCCTGGAACTCACTCTGTATCCTACATAATCCTTCAACTAGTGATTTCCCTGCCTGGGACTATAGGCATGCATCTAACCCTTGATTTCAAATGTGTTTAAATTATAATTTTTGCTACAACAAATCTTTTAAAGTGAGTAAGTTGTACCTTCTGAGAATCAGGACTCTACCAATTCTTAGAAGATGTTCTTTGGGAATGTGCATTGTACAGTGAGAGTAAAACTCTTTTCCATGAATTATAAAAATGCCAGGTTTTTATTCCTTAATCTGTCTTCATAAACTCAGTTGATTTTAAAATCATTCCCCTCTTCTTTATGATATTGGGGTGAAAACGGTATCGAAAGCTATTTAAGGTTATGGCGGACAGAATAAGTAGTTGATGGTTAATAAGACACCATAATTATAGATGAAATAATCTGTATATAATGATCTGTATACATGTATGCATCTTGGTGCATTTTCCTCCAAATTGATTGTTTTATAAATTTTCACATAATTGCTCTAAATTACTTCTCAAGATGCTTTCAGAATACTGCATAAAATACAGGTTAAAAAAAATCCACAGAATCAATTACCTTTTTATTTCCATAAATAAACATCAGAACCTAAAAATTTAAGACACACTTTGTCTTTCCCTAGATGACCCCAAGCAAGTAGTATCTCCTGAAATTTCAGATCCCTGAATCCAACAAGGAAATACCTTTCACCCAGGGCTTAACAACCAGTTCGCTGCTTATACACCGCATTCAGCTTGCTTATCTTGTCAAAGCTGTGGGCATGAAGTGTGGTGCAAATAGGAAGTGTGCCAATTCACTGGCTGAAATTCTAAAGCTATTTGCTGACCTAATGTTTCTAAAGATGGAGTTGCACCCAGCAGCCAGATGTTGGCTGTTGCTTATGACCAAGTCATGCATATGCATACTGAGAACAGTTTGATAAGAATGCAAAAAATTAGACATATGAGGGACACTTTCTGCTAACTCAAAACCTACTCTTTACTTAAAATAGCTAAAATTGCCTGTAGACTCCAAGGCCAAGCAAAGGAGTGGAAGACTAAGCAAATTGTTCACAGCTGCACATGCTAATGAGAAAGAAAAGGAAGATATGGTCTGCCTTGTCTACTGTCTTTGAGTCCCATCTTACTCAACAAACACCTTGAGTTTCTGTAAAGACATTTGAATTAATTACATGATTAAACTGGTAGTGCAGGTTTTCAAAATTGCTTATGGTCAGCACTGAGTTATTTACATTTGTTTAAGAAAAGAAGGAAACTGTATTTAAAGATTGCTGTGAGTGGATTAAGAGCCACAAACAGTAAAACACTGAAGTCTACACACCAAGAGCAGAAAAAAACATGCTGCAGCCCCACCTGCAACACACATACACACAGGTGATGGTATCAAAAGATCGGAAGACTACCTTCTCTGCTGGCTGCCTTCTCTAAAAAGAACCCCAGAGTCATGGTCTGTTCCCCAGCTTTGTTTGTTGACGCCAGTTTGTTACCCGAGCAGTCAAGATGTAAAAGATGATGAGTTGGTCAAAGTTGATTATTGACAAACAAACGTGGGGATTCTTTTTACAAACTTTCTTATTGGCAACCATCACATAACCAGCTCTTGGCCTTTGCCCTACTTTCTCTTAAGCAAGCCTGGCTGTCTCCAGTGCTGTGAAAGATGCTACAGAAGTCTTGAGGCATCTTCTTAGAACTCTCTTGCATTTCCTCAATTTTGGTGAAATACAACTCTCTGAGAACATGATTTGCTCTCACATTCTTGTGCGTTCCCATCTACTGTGAAGGGAAGTTCCATAAAACACTGAGACGAACTCCCGAAAAAATGAGGAAGAGTGTCTACAGGATTTCTATTTCTACTTCGAAATTACACCTGTATTGTTAAGACCCTTGACATTCTCCAAGATCTATGAGGATTCTAAAAGATCTTTGATAATGTGAACTATAGCTATTCAGATTTGCTAGGCTGAAAGTTAACAATGAGAAAAAAATGTTAAAGTCACATGGAACACACCCTTATAAGTAACCATTCTGAACATTTGCCAAACTTGGTTAAGAAAGAGATACAACTGTAAATAAGGTAGCAGTTGTCTGAATGACTGGATCCTCTGCTTATTCTGTATGATACCATTCAATGTTATCTTAGGCAAACTCCCATACTTAAGCTACTTAAGCTAACTCAAGCTCCTTAAGAATGGATACACTCTTCCAAAGCAAAATGGCAAAGATTAACTAGTACTCAGTGCCATTTTGTTAAATATTTTGAGAATTGTCAGCATACTGAATTTTAATTTTATTCCTATTTTACAGCTAAAAAAAATAACAATATGGAGATTAGGTGGTTTATGATCTCATTGCTATCTAGAAATGTACTTGTAAGGCTGAGTCATACTGAGCTATACAAACTAATATAATGGTTCTACATTAATATTTACAATCAATCTAAATATTCAATAATGTATGATTGGTCAGTTCAACATATCCACAGACTGAAGACAGCTCATAGTCTTTAGTTATTAGGTTATCATCCCCTATATGATATATAACTCAGAGTAGAGACTTAATAGTGTTTGCTAAAAGTATGGATGAATATAGAGTTGCAATTATTTAAAAAGACGTTTTAATAAAATCATAAATCAGGGGAGAATGCCATATAAAATCTAACTCCTAAATTTGTGAGTTTATGAGTAGATTGCATAGTATAAAGGAAAATGTGTAAAGCATAATGTAAATACACATTTTTTTTTCTATGTGGTAATACGTGCTAGATAATCAATAAATACTAAAGGAGTAAGTAAATAGACAAAGGTCATTTAAAAGCAATTAACTCCTTAGAGGAGAATAAGTATGTATTATTATTTTGTTCTTTGCAATTTTTCTATTATTTAACAAGATTTTTGACAATAAGTGTGAATTATTTTTGTAATAAAAAATAATATTAAAACACACGATCAATCTGGGAAATACAATTCAGAATGTTAGGACAAAAGTAGAATATATAGTATACTCCATGATCCAATCAAAACCTTGCATCTATTTCTCCTTTATGCTTATTGTGTTTGAACAAAAAAGACTCATCAAAAGTTGAAGACAATGATAGGCCTAATATTTCATGGATATTATTGTTGGAATTGAGTCTAGAATCTAGGTCACTAGCTTTCTAGGAAGTGGTTCTATTCATGGTAGTAAGGTGCTTAGAGTGCCTATCAGTGAACAAGTGCCCCTTGAGATTCTCAGTATGACAGTGGGGCAGCTCCTACTCACATGTGGAAGTGTTTGCTGCCTAACTTTGATAAATTATCCGAAAAATCCAAAGGTTTATGAAATGTCCTATGTCTTCGGCAAATGTGTGAATTGCTTTCTTTCTTTCAAATTTGGGTGCACTGGACAAGCATGTGTTCATTGTCCTAGGAGAACTCCAGAATCCTCAAAATGCTTGTAAAGGAGTTAGCTATCAAAAAGAAAGAAAAATGAATATATATATAAAATATATAATATATATTATATATATTATGTATATATAATTTTACCAGCATGATGGTGTACGGTGGGGAGATGTGGTGATATACAGAAAGGAAGGGAAAACAAACATGGCAACTTTTGTCTTACTCTCTCTTTACTCCTCAAACATGTTTATTAATATTTAAACAATCAAACAATCAGCTTCAGGCCTAGGAACCACACTAGGAAAGACAAGGGTTAAAGGCAAGCCAACTCAGTTCTCTGACATGAACCTTATCAGAGGCTAAGGCATGTGTTTCATCATTTTATTTTTTTCTATTTAAAAATAAATATGAAATGCTATTTAAAAAAAAAGTATACAGTTAAAATGAAAGTGTCTCTTCCCATAAAATATGTTTTCCTTAGAGGAAGTTTTGTAAAACTTTGAGAGAAGGCCATTAAACTTCTCTATGCATTTCACAATTATTGCTTAATTTAAAATTTAACTCTTCATGAGCTCAATGAAAACAGAGACCAGCTTCCTTGGCAAGGTCTCACTCTATCTGTGATATAATTTCAGACTGCATAGGTTTATTTCATTAAATTCTCTGTGAATCTCTTTGACTGCAATTTCAAATGTATTCAACAAACAGAAGCAACACAAAATATACTCCTTTTCCCAAATTAGAATCCCAAATATAATACTAGAATCCACCCATTCTCAGTGGCACATCTCTAACACTCTCCACTGCCCTTCAGTGAAAGCAGTTTAAACCATTAGTCAACATCAGGAGCATTTTTCATAACCAAGTGTCTGAAGTGATGAATATCTATTTAAATCATTACAAATTGTAAAAGACGTAAAGAGGTTAAGTCACTTATTTCAAAACCAAGTCCCTTTCTCCCTTCCATCTTCTGAACCCCGGTTCTAAAATGATATTCACATTCAAAATTCAACTTGATAAAGTATTTTCCAAAAAAAAAACAGATTTGACCTGTTCTCCTGTCAGTCACAAGTTACCCAAAGCCTGAGAGCAGCAGTGCTTGTCAGTTCAGGGTTAGTTTTTCAGTGTTGTTTGTCACATCACACAGCAAACCATTAAATATCCAGGAATGCTCTGCGTACATAACTTTTTTATCAATTAAAATTTAAATGAGTCACCAAACTGCCCCTAAACATCTTCGCAAGCAGCACTCAAACCCAGGAGTCAGGAATCACTGGGTGGCATCACGTGGAACACAAAGGCACGCCAACTCACTTCTCTATAAAGACTCAATTTCCCAGCACCCGCTGAAGGAAACAACCTATACCTTTATTCCAATCTGCTCTTAGACCCAGGAAACCAAAGCCTCATCAGTTAGAAGGAAACTGAAGCCTGCTTTGTGAATCTTTCCCAGAGGCAGAAGAGTGAAAGAAGTGAAGTTTTAGCACGGGTAGCCGCCTTCCTCCTGGGAAGCTGCCCACGGATAGATGGAAAGTGCAAGAGGAAGCAGGCAGGGAGAGTAAATGCATTGCTTACAGTTCCCAGAGTTAAATGAGAATCCTCAGGCTGCTCTGTGCCTTCTGGCTCTCAGTCGGGAGCCCTTCACAGTTCCGACTTCGAGAAAGTCTTCTCCCGCTGGTAGGAGGGGCTAAGAAGTGGGCAGGTCTCTGTGGATGTTAAGGTGGAATTCAAGCAAGCTCCTCTGGTGAAGACTAACATTCTAAATGGACATGTTTAGTTTTCAGAAACAGGCCTTTCAAGTCAGAAAATATACTTTAAAAACATGTGATCTAACTGGTCCTAGGGGTGTGCATGAAAATATGCTTTAAAAACATGTGACCTAACTGGTCCTGGGGTATGCATGTACGTGTGTCTTTGTGTGTGTGTGTGTGTGTGTGTGTGTGTGTTACTGCTGCTTGCCCTTAAGCAGCCACTACTTCCTCTTTTTTTCCAAAAGACTAAAAGTGAAGTTGAAAAGATAATGAATTATGTTGAGAATTTTTAGAGTCTTTAAAAGGTGAAGTTTTAAACAAACCCCAAATACAAAGTTCATATACATTTTACAGTTGAACGGTGTTGGACAACTTTGAAAAGCAAACCTGTTCAAGCTTTTCTCCCCAAACTCAAAACCTCTGAGTTGTTTAAGACATTTCAAAGAATAGAACACATTAAGTTCCGACGTAGAAATAACAAGAAGTCAGGAAGAATCTGCAATTTAATTTGGATCATATAATAACGTCTATTTGAAGAAAGTATTGTATCTATTATAAGCGTGGAGCTCACACCTATCATCCCAGCATGTAGGCAGTAGAAACAAAATCATGTATGAGTTCAAGGTCAGCCTCTGCTACATAGTGAAGCCATGTCTCAAGGCAAACAGACATCGTGACAATTCATGAAATGCTGTTACTCTAAGTACCCTAGTTAGAAAGCCTTCAGGGTTTCCTCCATATCGACAGCAGTCACCGTCTTGCCCCTTCCTCTCTACAACTCCGCCATTTATCCCCTAATTAACATCTTCAATATTTCTTAAAAGCACTTCTTTTCTTCTTCTCTCTGTTTGCTCTCCATTGCTGGGATAGAATTTTCTGACCAGAAGCAACTTGCGAAAGGAAACTTTATTTGGGCCTACAGGCCCTGACAGTCCATCAGGAAGCAAAGTCAGAGTAGAAGTTCAAAGCAGAAAACGGGAGGCAGGACCTGAAACATAAACCAATGAGGGATGCGTTTTTGTTCTCGTTTCATAATTTACTCCTTTTTGATGTAGGAGACAGGCTCTCATGCAGCCAAGGCTGGACTCAAACTGAACTGGCTAGCAACAGATGACTTTGAATTCCTAAATTTCCTGCTACCACCTCCATGGAATCAAAGGCACGTGCCACCAGGTCTAGCAATTACACTTTTAAAGGCTCCTTTTCCATTCATAAGGAAAGTAAAAGGCAAATCTGACACCTCCATTCTATCACAAAGTACAAGTTTATGTGGTATGAATAGAAAGATTCACACAGTTAAGATAAATATGGCAATCCACTGCGAAAAATATGGCTACACGTAAGTTGTGTCACAAACAGTTGGGTTAGGAATTAGGTTACCCTAATTCCTTCTATCCACTTGCAGCAATAATTTCATGAGTTGGTTTTTGCTCTCCAAGATCCCTCAAAGTTTGGTGCAGTGAATGTCTGTCCAATTTTAGTGACCCTGTCACAATGGGCACAAACCCCATTACTCATCCCATAGAAGGACTTCCAAGCACTGCAGGGTTTTGAAAATATTTATGCTGTTGGAATTTAAATGTGCTGACGACAGTGTGTAGTCTAAGCCCATTGCCTCTGTGCTGAGGCAATTCTGAGTAGAAAGAATTATCTCTGAGCAAATTTCCTGTATTTCTCAAGTAGCCAAGCCTTGAAAGATGTCACTAGAAGGTTTTTCTTTAGCACATCAGTTGCCTAGGGTCAAGATAATAACAGCATTCTTATACGTATGTTTATAACACCACTGCCTGCAAGCTCAGGAACACTCTACTGTTCAGTCTCTCAAATACACGATCAGGCCTCAGCAGCTACTTTGAAAAATCCTCATTCTTTACAGACATGTCATTTTATTTTTCAATTAGATATACTAGAAAACAGGTAATTTGATTTTTACCCAAATAACAAAGATAGTCACATGCCAGGACTTCATTTCGTTTTATTTATTACATGGCTTCAAAGTCCACAGTTATCCCATTTATTTTTGTAAGTAAAGTACAAAATGAGACAACTCGCAATAAATATATACTGCAAACCAGAGGTAGGCAGGTTTCAGTGAGTTGAAGGTCAGTCTGGTCTACATAGGCAGTTCCAAGCCACCTATGGCTACATGAGACTCAGGTTCAGAGAAAGAGGAAAAGGGAGAGAGGAGCGAGAAAAGAGGAAAAAAAAAATCAAGGCTTCCAACTGGCTCAGTGGGAAAAAAAAACAAAAAAACAAAAAAACAAAAAAAAAAAAAAAAAAAACCTAAAAAAATGTGTTGACCTGAGTTTGATCCTTTGCTCCCACACTATGATGGTATGATGGGATAAGAAAACTGACTCTAGAAAGTTATTCTCTTACCTCCAGAGGTAAATATGTGTACATGCATGTGCAAGATATTGAATAATATATTATTTCATATAATAAACACAACTTTAATAGGAGTAAATATAAACATAGAAAAATAAGTAATGGAACATTTACTTAATGAAAGACCAAATAAGCTAAATGAAGGTCTGGGGAGATGACGCAGTTGCTAAAGTATTTGCCAAGGAGGCGTGAGGATCTGGGTCCTGGTCCCTTAAATCCCTATTAATGCCAATTCATTTCTACAACTGCAGCACTGGGAGAGTAGAATCATGTAGATCCCTGGAGTTAGCTGGCCAGCTAATCTACTGAGTTGATGAGCTCCAAGTTCATTAAGAGATCATGTCAATAACTAACTAACTAACTAACTAACTAACTAACTAACTAAGGTGGAGGGGTCGGAGAAATGGCTCAAGAGCCCTTGCTGCTCTTTCAGAGAATTGATGCTAGATTTCCAGACCCATGTTGAGCTGCAAACAACTGCCTATATCTCAGCTCCAGAAAATCTCATATCTTTTAGGCCATCCACACATAAGTGACAGAAAAAATAAAATAACTTTTAGAAATATATAAGGTGGAAAGTGACCAAGGAAGGCAGAAGATAGCAATCTTTAGCCTGCAGGTATATACCTATAACATATATAAACACCCACATATACATATACACACCACATACTGTTCAAGTGCACACACACACACACACACACACACACACACACACACACACAAGTCAGTAAAATAATCCGACTGTTTTTCCTGTTGGTAGCCTATTAAGAAAAGCATTGATGATACAGCCAAGTTAAATATCTCGTTATGCACTATTGTGTTGGTACATAAACTACATATCAACTAGTCTGAGATTATTGGGAAAACAGATTGTTGGGAAAACATCATTTCTGAGTAGATCCCTGTGGGGTTACTAGCAGAGATCAACCTTTAAATCAGTAGACAAACCTCCTTAACCCATGGGGGCAAAGGAGTAAAGTGAAATAGTATTCCAGGAGGTACTGGAGAGAGAGAGCAGCCAAGGCAAACAGGCTCCATGACTTCCTGGACCTACATCCTAGATGATGGGCTTTGAAAGGTACTGATGATGGGCTTTGAAAGGTACTGGATGAGAAGAAGATGGACTCTGAAGCTATGGTTGTCCTGGAAAGTCTGTCTAAGGAAAAGTGACATTTTGGCTGAGGTTTGGAGGAGTAAATCAAATATGGGAGGAATGCTCCAGACAAAAGAACCAGGAGGCATGCACATACAAACCTAAATTGGCCTATGAAATTTGAAAGACGTGCATGAGAATTCCAGCAAGAGTTGGAGGTGGGGGCTGGGGCTGGGGAGTGAGGAGGGTGGATGGTGGGGAGGGGAGGGCTAGGGGGTGGAGTAGAGCCTGAACAACAAGCACTGAAGTGAAAGAGGAAAGAAACAGGGGCTAAATTAAATCAGAAATCCAAAGGGGATCCTGAAGCCAGGGCTGGAATTTGTTGGGCAAACAGAAACAACAGAAGAGGATGTCAGAGCTAACCCAGTGTAGTGCAAAAGCATCTTTTATATACAGCAGAGCTTATGGGGAGAGCAGTTGGAGGCAACTTTAGGAACATATGTCGGAGGTCAGGTTTTTAAAAGTTTTGACAGACACCTAGATTTGGACTTATAATGAGATGCTCTGGGTTAATATTTAGAACATTATGCTCTGAATGTGGAGGCTGCTGACATTGGTTTCTTTGAGCTTTCACAGGGACTGCAGGAGCTAGACTTCTTGACAGCAGATTAGATGGGAATGGGATAGATGGTGATGGTAAAAGGGGGAACATCAAGCACTATCAAGCAGGCATAGTGCACTAGGGCTTGATAGGAGTGGGCCCATCAGGATGGAACATGCTGGTAATAAATTAGATTGACGTTAGCTGCAATTCTGTACTGTCCAAGTTAGTGAATATAAGACCCACAGTTCAGACTCAGTTTAGACTTGATGTCTTACACATACTTGGTTCAGACCTACACAATATGCATGACTTATGGTTTTGTCTGTTTGTTGTTAATTTGCTGAGACAGTGTCCTATAGTTCAGACTGACCTTGAACTCCTGACCCTCCCACCTCCACATTGCACATTCTGGAATTATAGACAGGCACTACCACATCCTGTTCAAGGTTTGAGATTTATATCTTCAAGATGCTGTTTACATTGAACAATTATGCCCAAACAAGTAAAGAGTTTAATCTTAGTTGGAATCAGTTATGTCATCTAAAAATTATAGAAAAAAAAAGCTGAGGAGGAATATTTGGCACTACAAACAATGTTTTGTTTTAAATACCCTTTCTAAGACTATAATTACTACCATTCATTCTATAACACAAAACAAAGCAAGCTACAACAGCCAAAGAGATTCTAAAAGTTTATACAGCAAAGATTATTGCTTAGACTTTGTGATTTTTAAGATATACATATCAAAATTTTACATTGTTGTTTAAAAGACACAATGAAGACAATACAGAGGCAAGACTTTGGTTCATTTTTCAGGGACCTCTCCTTGTAATTCTTTAGAGTATAAAAGCAGCAACTTGAGAAATGATGGCACAGTGGTTACAACTGCTTACTATTGAACCAAGAAGACCTGAGTACAGATTCCAGCAGGCCCTACAATAAGCCACATGTTTTTATACAAGTGAAAGGTTGTATACCTGAAAACTCAGTGCTGTGGAGCATAGAGATTGAAGAAGTGCTGTGGCTTTTTGGCTGTTAAACAACACAGGTTCCCTTCAGGGAGAGACTATGTCTCAAAGGAATTAGGCAGAGAGTGATAGCAAACTCAATGTTCTAGCATTCCTGCCCACTCCCTCACTGTAAGAAGTTAATGAACATAATATTACAAGATTAAATTATCATCTGGCACAAAACCCATGACTATGGGTGAGAGTCCAATCCCTAGGAGTTGAGAGTGGGAATCCTAGGAACTGTGTTCTTTATGAGCTAAACACATGGTCCAGATTCTGTCAGATACTCCACCCCAATGTTGGTGTGCAAAATGAACATGGCTGAATTGGTCACTTACAAGAAGGCAAGGGATCTTCTAAGTAGAATTTGGGGACTTGAACTCAGAACAAGTCAACTCAACAGACCTGAGTAGAAATGGCAACTACAAGGGCAGGCTTCAGAGGAGAAAGCAGCATGTTTCTCTCTGGTTCTTATCATTCAAGAAAGTTACACTTAGACAACCATGGAAATACTTTGTTTCCCAACTATCATTTTGTCACTAGAACACTCCCAAGAGTCTTTATGAATAGCATGACACTTGAGGCTGAAGACAGAGCTTAGTGGCTAAGAACACTTTTAGAGAACCTGGGTTCAGTTCTTGGCATCCCTACAATGGCTCCCAACTGCCTTATAACTCCAGTTTCAGGGAAAGCCAACACACCTGCCAGCTTTCATGGGCACATGCATACATGTATTCATGGAAACACAAAAATTTAGATAAATCTAAAGAAGAAAATTTTAAAAAATAATATTGTCATATTATTATCAACCTACTGAATACTGAAATAATGGGAAACTGATAAAGTGAACACAGGATTGTTTTACTAATTCTGTCATCAAAATAAATTTCTCTCAACTTCAAGACTCAAGAACCTTCAAAGCATGTCCATAGTTACAGCAGGTACTCTGGTAACACTAATGTGCTCTGTTAGCTCATTACTAATGATGTGCATTATCTATTCAGAGTGGAGCCTGACTTCCACCTGGATCCAGTCTGGCTGGGAGATCAAACGTGCCACACAAAGCTCCCTGAACTTAGGTCTGCCATGTATCCATGAGGGACCAGGCACACACTAAGAAACGGATAAACTGTAAACGGCTTAAGTGGTCTCTATAGTCACTACAATACTGGATGGATCTCCAACAAGTCTGCAGAGCCCATATTGCTTTTGCTCAGAAAGACCACAGATGCTGAGATGTAGACTCAGCCATAGGTGACACCATCCATCTCCAACTATCTGAGTGGGTTAGGCTTTGGGCAGGGAAGGCTGAGGAGTAGATTTAAAACAAAGAGAGGTTAATAATACAATTTAATGATGCACCAGTGAACCCAATATTTCTATGAACAATCTTGTTTTTGTTTTGTTTCGTTTTGTTTTGTTTTTTAATTAGGAAATTTCTGACCTTAAGAAAGTACATTCATTGAAAAGTTGATTAAAAAAACTCACCAAAGGCTTCTTGTTTTCTTCTCTTGTCATGGACAAGATAAGGAGTTTGAGGAGAGCCAGAATTACATAGAAGTTGTGCTTCAAATGAACAAAAACAAATAAACAAACGAGAGAGAGAGAGAGAGAGAGAGAGAGAGAGAGAGAGAGAGAGAGAGAAAGAAAGAAAGAAAGAAAGAAAGAAAGAAAGAAAGAAAGAAAGAAAGAAAGAGAGAGAGAAAGAAAGAAAGAAAGAAAGAAAGAAAGAAAGAAAGAAAGAAAGAAAGAGGGAGAAAAGAAAGAAAGAAAGAAGGGGTATATGAGAGAGACTGGAAAGAAGAAAAGGGAGGAAAAATGTTGTGAATATATTATGATCTAATAAACAAAAATAAAAATGTATTCTCCCAAAAAAAAAAAAAAGAAAGAAAGAAAGAAAGAAAGAGGGAGAAAAGAAAGAAAGAAAGAAAGAAAGAAAGAAAGAAAGAAAGAAAGAAAGAAAGAAAGAAAGAAAAAGGGAGGGAGAGAAAGAGAGAAAGAAAACACTTATTTTACAAGTGAGGAACTGAAGCATTGGTTGCAAGGGTTACACCCTGATCTACACTCATCTATTTCCAGGACTTAAAAATAAAATGTTTTATTACATTTATTTATTTGTGTATGGTGGGACAAACAGGCCAAAGCATATGTGTGATGGTCAGTGGAAAATGGGTGGGAGTTGGTTCCTGTTAGGGAACCTGGCAAATGCTGGGGTGCCTATTTAACATATCCAAGCAGACCTGGCCACCAGTTCCTCCAGGCATTCTTCAGTACTTGCCTGCAACAGGATTCTCCTGGCTGGCATCCCTCACCCCACCAACCCACAGGGCTGGGCTACTCTTCCCCATGTGGTCCAATCATTTTGGTTGCCTGTTCTTTGTGTATCTTTGGGCCACCTGGTTCCCCTCTTCTCCTTCCCAGTCTCCTCACATGACCCAGCTCAGAGCCATGTCCACTCTGGTCTCTCCCAGAGGTCCCTGACTCTGGCGATTCTCCCCCACATATCTACAATAAACCTTCTCCTTAACCACACACACCTAGGAGCAGTCATGCCCTTTCCTTTCCTTTTTATTTCAGCTTTTTTTATTCATTACTTCTTCCTCAAGATCGATGCTGTGATGGTAATGTTTAATTATCAAAAGGATTGGGTTCAGAAGTGCCTTAGGCATTAATAGACATCTGGTATATTCATGAGAATATTTCCTAGGAGGAACCACTGGCAGGGACAGGTGCATCATGAATGTGGGTGACATTACCCCACAGGCTGTAATCTCAGCCTGAAGGAAAAAAAAAAATGAAAATGAGAAAAACCACCTGAGGGCTGGCATCTCCCTTTCTCTCCTTCCTTGTCACTCATGTCACACGTTGTCACCAGCACAGACACATTGCCATAATGGCCCCTTCCAGATGGTGGATTCTATCTCCTCAAACTGTAGGCCAAAATAAATCTACCTTCTTTAAGGTGTTTGACAACTGTTTTGTTGCATCAATTGTGGTGGTGGTGGGGCATGTTGATACTATTGCTATCCTGCTTCTTAGCTTAAGATCAGAGGTTTATAATCCAGAAGTCTTTGAATGGATTTTCTCTTTGTTATCTCATCTCTACTAAGACTTGAGCTTCTCCTGCAAGCTTTCTCCCTTTACCCAGCGCCATTGTTTTGCTCCAAGGCTCCACAGCTGGAAAACTGTATTAGTTATCTGTCCACTGCTTTGACAAATACCTGAAGAAACAGGTTTTTTTTGTTTTTCTTAATTGCTCTAATTATTTATTTGATGTTTATAGCTGTTTTCCCTACGTGTGTGTATGTTTGTACCACTAGCATCCCTGGTGCCCCAGGAGTCCAGAAGAGGATATCAGATGCTCTGCAAGTGGAGGTCAGGTGGCTGTAAGCATCTGTGGAGATGCTGACAAATGAACCTATGACCTCTGGAAGAGCAGATCCTCTGGGCCATTTCTCCAGCCCAAGAGAAACAATTTATAAAGAAGAGAGTTTCGTGTTCAGTCCACGGTCAGCTGGCTCCATTGTTTCTGGGCCTGTGGAGAAGCAGAATTTCCTGGTGTTGAGGTGCAGTGGAGCAGGGCTACTCAACTTACTGTAGCCAGGAAGCAGAGGGAAAGAGAGGAGAGAGAGACAGAGACAGAGACAGAAACAGAAAGACAGACACAAAGACAGAAATCAGAGAGAGAAGGTGTTGTAGAAATTTTTAATCTCAATCAGGAGTTTCTACCCCACCTTTGATCATTAAGTTCCCAGATCAAAGACACACAACTTTTATTAATTACAATAAGCCTTAAACAGCACAAGAGCTGGACAGATATCTATCTTCTATGCTACTAGAATCTGCTTCCCTATAGAGGGCCCCCCAAAACATACTTACTATGTTTTATCTAGGCTGCTCTGAACTCCAAATGGCCAGCCTTCGGGGTCACATTTTTATCACTCACCTAATCCATGGTGACTTCTCCTGTATTCATTCTCTCCCTCTAGGTTCTCCTTAGACCCCAAGCCAGGGAATCAAAACCCTGCCCCTGTCTCTTCTGCCCAGCTATTGACCATTAGCATCTTTGCTTACCAATCAGAAATAACTTGGGGGCAAGGTCACATAGCATCATTTGGGTCTACCTGCAGACTCTCTTGTCTGTGGGGCAACCAGGTCTTTGGGATCTGCTGTTAGCATTGCAAAACACAGCAAAACACCAAATCTCAACAAGAAAAAGACAGTGACAGAGAATGGGGGGTGAAGGAGATGAGGGATAATAATGCTGTCCTAATGCAGTTAAATTGAGTCCATTGGTGCAGGTGGAACCCTCACATTCTACTCAGTCTTAATAACACCCTAGCTAGAGACCAAGCCTTTAGCAGTTTAAAACCTTTGTGGAGAAGTCCTTCATTCTAAACCTAAGGTCATATCCAACCCTGAATTGGCAAATTACCTTTTACAACATGGTAACATTAATAATGAAAAATCATCTCAAATAAGAATATCCATCACATATCTGTAATTTCAATACTTGGGAGGTGGAGGCAGAAGACTGGGAGTTTAAGGCTAACCTCATCAGTGAGCCTGTGAGCAGACTAGTCTGTATGAGATCTTAATTCAAAAGGCAATAAATATGAAGCCATGTAACTGAGGTATTGATAATGCACTCTGGGTTAAAAATGTTTTAGGATCCCTAAACTCTTGAGGAGAAAAACACAAAGATTACTGATAGAATGCTCTCCCAGTATGCAGAAGGGGCAGGGTCTGATCCCTATGACTCAAAAACAAACAAACAAACAAAAGACAAAACAAAACACAAAACAACAACAAAAAACACAACAAAACAAATTGAAACAAAACAAAAGGTAGGCGAGACTGAATAAAGCATATGCAACAAAGAGAGGAAGCAGGAAGTCACGGAGAGATGGATACAATTATATTATTACACAGACCTAAGCCAGAAAGCAAGGCCTCAGTTCCAAAACTGAGGTCTGGTCACAGCTCTGCCTAAGCACTGCCTCTTTACCTCAGAGCAGGTTTAAGCGCCTGGGGTCCTTCCTCTTTCACTCATTACACATCTTGTCTGCTTAGACACCTGGTTCTTACCTACTCTTAAATTCCAGTGCAGTTCAGTGCTATGAATTTTGTCTGTCTCCTGGGAATCACTCCACCAGACTGAGACCACATTCCTAAGTATATGGCTTCAAATACAAATTCAAATAAAGAGGCAGTCTGTGGGGTATAGCTGTGAGGACTCTATCATATAAATTAGTAAAATGGCCTATGGGTTAGGGGACTAGACGTCAGTTTGGAACTGAGGCCTTGCTTTCTGGTTTAGATCTATATAATAATATAATTGTATCCATTTCCCTGTGACTTCCTGTTTCCTCTTCTTTGTTGCATATGTTTTATTCAGCTTTACCTACTCTTTGTTTTTAATTGAAGGGATCAAACCCAGACCCTGTGCATGCTGGGTGGACTGGCTAGTTTTGTGTCAACTTGACACAGCTGGAGTTATCACAGAGAAAGGAGCTTTAGTTAGGGAAATGCCCCCACGAGATCCAGCTGTGGGGCATTTTCTCAATTAGTGACCAAGGGGGAGAGGCCCCTTGTGGGTGGGACCATCTCTAGGCTGGTAGTCTTGGATTCTATAAGAAAACAAGCTGAGCAAGCCAGGGGAGGCAAGCCAGTAAAGAACATCCCTCCATGGCCTCTGCATCAGCTTCTGCTTCTTGACCTGCTTGAGTTCCAGTCCTGACTTCCTTGGTGATGAAAGTGTGAGCCGAATAAACCCTTTCCTCCCCAACTGCTTCTTGGTCATGATGTTTGTGCAGGAATAGAAACCCTAAGACAAATTGGTACCAGCAGCAGAGTGGGGTAGTCCTGTGACAACCTGACCATGTTTTGGGGAGGACTGTGGAAGGACTTTGGAACTTTGGGCCAGAAGATTCTTTAGGTGTTAAGAGCTGTTTGGAATGTTGTGTAGGAGCTTGGAAGATAATGTTGAGAACAGTGCAGAAGATGGAGACCTGGTTTGTATAATTTCAGAGCGATAATTAAAAACTCTTTTCAGGGCCATTGCTATTTTGGATTGTGAAGATTCTGTGGTTCTGGTTAGCTGGGGCTGAAGAATCAGCTGTGATTAACAAGATACCAGAACCACTAAAGTGAAACTTTTTCCTTACTGGGACTGTTGATGCTGGTTAGCTGGAGCTAAGAAATTAGCGGTGATTAAAAAGAGACCAGCATCATTGAGGTGACATCTTCTGGGAAGTGTTTTCTGAGAGCACAGAGGCTGTGAGCCAAGGTTGTACCTTGTGCTGTGGCTGGACTTGGTAATGTGTAAAAGTTACTCAGGTGGTACTGGTTTTAAAGGCATGAACTGCTTGTGGACGTTGTACATCGTGGTGCGGAGCCTAGTGCGCACCACGATGTACAACGTCCACAAGCAGTGGATCCCAGACATTGGATGGTTGGAGATTGATTTTTGCTTTTGATTGTGACTGTGCCCTGATATTTTTCCCTCTTGAAGGAAGTTTTTTAGTGAAGCCCACAGTTAAGAGACTTTGAATTTTAAAGTACTTTGTATTTTAAAAGATACTGGATATTTTAAAGGGATTGAACTTTTAATTAATGTAAAGACTATGGGACTTTTAAAGTTATTTAGATTTTGGGGATGAATAGGAACTAAGGGTTGAGGCTTACTAGTGATGAGTTTGTGTGTCAAGTTGACAAGGGGTCAATTGTACTGGCTAGTTTTGTGTCAACTTGACACAGCTGGAGTTATCACAGAGAAAGGAGCTTTAGTTAGGGAAATGCCCCCATGAGATCCAGTTGTGGGGCATTTTCTCAATTAGTGACCAAGAGGGAGAGGCCCCTTGTGGGTGGGACCATCTCTGGGCTGGTAGTCTTGGATTCTACAAGAGAGCAGGCTGAGCAAGCCAGGGGAAGCAAGCCAGTAAAGAACATCCCTCCATGGCCTCTGCAACAGCTTCTGCTTCTTGACCTGCTTGAGTTCCATTCCTGACTTCCTTGGTGATAAACAGCAGTATGGAAATGTAAGCTGAATAAACCCTTTCCTCCCCAACTGCTTCTTGGTCACGATGTTTGTGCAGGAATAGAAACCCTGACTAAGACACTGGAAAGCATTCTATCAAAAATCTCTTCAAATCCGAATGGGGATGTCACTGAGGAGAGGTTCCATTCTCCTTCCTTGCATTAGCTCCAAATTAAAAACAAAAAACGCAAAAAAACAAAAAAAACAAAAAAAAAAAAACCTCATAGCTAAGCTATACTCTTGACTCTTCGGAGCAGAGGCAAGTGAGGCCAGTCTTAATAAACAAGCAAACAAACAAGTATTCTGTATATCTCTGTGTCTGTGTGTGTGTGTTTGTGTTTGTGTGTCGGGGGGCACACATGCACACATGTGCTCATGCTCTCCACCCCCCACGTCTTCATTTACTTTTATTTCCTTCATTGCAGTTATCTGGTAATTATGGCATTTGTTTGTGTCTTGTATATTTGTAACTCCTTTCGCTGGGGCATAAGCACCATGTGTCTAAATATGTTCAGAGTATTCTTTGTTTTGCTCCAAAGTTCACAGGACATTCTGAGACATATGTAAGTGATGAACAGGCATGCAGACACCGGGCAATGGTGGTGTACGCCTTTAATCCCAGCACTTGGGTGGCAGAGACAGACAGATTTCTGAGTTCAAGGCCAGCCTGGTCTACAGAGTGAGTTCCAGGACAGTCAGGGCTATACAAAGAAACCTTGGAGAGAGAGAGAGAGAGAGAGAGAGAGAGAGAGAGAGAGAGAGAACATCTCTATTCTCCCCACTGACTTCTACTCACAGATTCCTGCTCCCTATACTCCCGGACTCAGTAGATTCCTAGTGTTACCAACATTGTAATTTTCAAATTTCAAGACTTGCCCATGACCCAACCCCCACACATAAGTCACCCATTATTTTCTATACTCCAACCCTTAACATAACCTCTACTCCAGCTAACATCTACTTGTCATCCTTCCCAAGGTCATATCATTTGTCCTTGTGCCTTTGCATGGGTCATTGCTTAGAACTGGCTATAGGAGTAGATAGGACTTCATCACCTTAAGGAAAGTGAGGCCTTCCCTAACCATCTTCCCATGGTAGCCCTGGGTAATCACACATGCATGTCACTTATTCAAGCTGTTCCAATTTGAATCTTTTAGACTGTTGATCTTTATTTTACAAGCCATATATGTTTATTCACACTAACTACATTATATGTTTTAAGCTAGCGATTATTACTTCTTTCTTACCACTTATCCGAGTACCCTGATTGCTGCTCAGAAGACAAATAGTAAATGTTTTAATATGCAATTGCATCATATGGTACTAACAATATGCAAGAGTTATATTGCTTTCCATGCCAGCTTGTTTCAGTCTTATTCCTAACCTTGTACATTCTCATTAGATCAGAATGTAATGATACCTGAGCTGCTGTGCTGTCTCATTCTGTATTCCTATCACTAAGGATGCTGAGGAAGGAGGATTGCCGTGAGTTCAAGGGAACCCTGGGATACACAGTAAAACTCTCTCCCCAAATATATAAATAACAGATGTGATCCTATCTGTAGCACGTGCTGATTTACTTCAGAATATTGTTGGGATTTATATAACATTTCTTATAACTCTGCAAGCAGTGGGACTTATTAATCTCAGCATGGTTTCATGACAGGACCTCATATGTTCTTAATTTCTGATTTGAATCAATACTAGTTTAAATATAAAGATGACATCAGACTGAACTTTTAATAGGTTCTTTTGTGTAAGAGGCAAACTATCTTCCCAGAATTGAGCTGAACTTATTTTTTTTTACTGTAGTTTCATTTTTCTGGTTGATTCATATTTAATTCTGTTCTGCTTTTGTCTCATTCTTTCCCTGCATAACTTCAGTCTCATTCTCAAGTGAATGAGCTACAAATGGTTTATCTTGGAATCATTGTTAAATTCTTGTGGTCCACAGGATTTCAGTAGTATGACTATTTTATTCTCTGTGAGACAACTCTTCATTGAAAACATTACTCTCCTCCCTGTCTTGTAATTTTTTTCTAACACAAAGAAAAAAGAAAACAAGTGAAAATTACTTTTGGGTTACCACAGCCCTCCTAGTTTTGCTTTTTATAAAGATTCATTTATATATTCAACGTGCCTTACTCATGTCTTTCTGTAAATTGTTTATCCAGTCATATTAAAAAAACAATAACCCCAACATGCTCCTCCACTATCTCATAAACTACTGGGAGTATAAAAATACATTTACACATAAGACTCTGGAATATTGGCATTAATGACAGTATTAATAACAAACACTCTTATATAGAATGATAGTAAATTTGATGTTGATTTGACTGGACTTAGGAATGCCATGTCAGTTAGTAAACACTGTCTCTGGGTAAGTCTGCAAAAGTGTCTCAAGAGATGGCCATCATCTGGATCAAGATGTTCAGTGAAAAAGATGCATCCTTACCAGTGTGATATTCAATAAAAGAAAATGCCAAGGGGTGGTATGAATGTAGTGAAATTTCTGTTCCAGAGATGGGTCATACCTTCTCCCACCTTAAGACATTGGAGCTCCTGGCTCATAAGAGCTTTGACTTGAGGGACATTTCATCCCAACCGGAGTTATTCTACAGGATACCTTAGTGCTCAAGCTTTTGCTCATGGGCTGGATTGCCCCACCACCTTTCCCATTTCTCTAGTTTGGAGATGGCAATTTGGGAACTTCCTGATTTCAGTATTACCGAATCAATTCCCATATGAAATCACTTAGTGATCATTTTGTCTATCGATCTATCTATCTATCTATCTATCTATCTATCTATCTATCTATCTATCTATCATCTATATATGTATCATATGTCTATCATCTATTTATCTATAATCTATCTACATACATATCTATCATCTTTTTGTCTATCATCTCGCTATCATCTATTTATCTATCATCTCTCTATCAATTATCTATCTACATATCTATCTATCATCTACCTACCTACCATCTATTTATCTATTATCTATCTATCATCTATCTATCATCTATCTATCTATCTATCTATCTATCTATCTATCTATCTATCTACCTGTCTATCATCTATCCCATAGGTTTTGTCCTCTGTAGAACCATGTCAGATACATCAAGATTTATTGTTCTCATATTTGTGCCCACAATGATCTGTGATAATGGATGCATGTTACTGCCAGATTCATTTATACCTAAGATTTAAAGCTACAAAAATATGACATGATCTGGATTATCTAAGTTACAAATGGTGTTTGAAATTGGTCTTCTCATTCCGAGGTTTATTGTTTACAGCACTGTCTGACAATCAAAAAAATAAGTAATGAAAAAAGTCACTCCCCAATTTACCCATTCTACGTTAGTGTAAAGACAGCAGGTCAGAGTAAACAGGAACCACAAGGTATGTAACTGTCCCTGTCACTTGTTCCAGTGGTCTGATGCCCTCTTCTGGTCTCTAAGAACACCAAGAATGTACATGGTACACAGATATACATATACATATGTATGGGCAAAATGCCCATACACACAAAAACATTTTAAAGTAACATAAAATGATGTTAATTAACAATCTATAATAAAATCTTCACATTTATGGGGCTGACTATTATGAAATCTCCATAATTTTTAATATTAACCCCTGTAGTTGACAGAGGGTTTAATCTTTTATAACAAAAATTATACCTTTTTAGTTTAAACTCTTTATATAATCATACTTTGCTACTTTCTTAACTGTTATATAATAGAAATCACTACGTTAGGGGTGATTTAAAGAAATTAAAGAATTAAAGAAAGTATAGATGGGAACGGAAGAGAGTCACATATCTGTGTTCATTAGAGGAAAATACTGAGCTAGCTCAAGCTACAAACCAAGGACCAAGCAGAACTACCCATACATGAATGTCTGGGGGAAGTATTCAATGAGAGATAACACAAAACAAAAGTTTAGTCTGCATGTTGATATTGGTGTATGCCAGCCATCATTAATCAAGACGCCTGTCTAACCAATAAACAAACTGTTTTCATAAAGTGCAGGCCATCTTATCTAAATGCTTGCTAAATATTTATTAGCGTTATCTTCAATTTTATATATTTGTGAAATTTCTTTCATACAATCATCCTAAATAACTTAGAAAGTGGGGCTGGTGACATTGTGGTATTCCAGAAAAGCACATTCATGTCTTAAGTTATTTACATTGCAATTAAATTGCAAGAGAGTTTGAGGAAGCTAAGAGTGCAGAATAAGAATGACCATGATCTTAATCCTCCTAAACTTTCCTATAATTATTCATTTGTATTGAAACCAGGAGTAAAGGGACGTGTCTCACCAACCACCACAGTGACAAATGGGAAAGGAACAGAGACTTGACCTGGGTGGAGGTCAGTGAGCCAGGCATTTTCCAATAGGTCAGCAGGTGGGTGTGTTGCCTCCCGAGAGCCCTTCTTCTTACCCAGTAAGCAAGTCTAATTGCAGAATGGCTAAACAGGCCAGGTGTTCAGGTGGAACTTACCCACCTGAGACTCCTCAGTATTTCCATTTAATGTTGCAGTTCCATAATTACTTTCCAAATGGTCTGCGGGAAATCAGTGCATTGCTATTGAGACCTGTTTAAAATGTTATTGCATCCTTTGCAAATACGTTTATTCCTCATTGTCAGTATAACTGGTATTTTAAGGATGATTGATTGAGTCACATTTCTCATGTTCCTCAAAAGACATTGACTCGGGAGAAGCTTCTCAGGTAGTAAGGAGCAGTGTGCTCACAATCTTGTAGTAAGGTGGGATTGTAGTAAGATTGTAGTAAGTTGTTCATACTTCATGCTTGCCTAACACCTGAGAAGCTGCCTAAGACTCACATGATCATAGAATATGGTACCAAGATACTGAGATGTCTGAGTACAATAGGGGTAGAGATGGCATGAGGGAGACAGAACAAAGGTAAAAAAAAAAAAAAAAAAAAAAAAAAAAAAAAAAAAAAAAAAAAAAAAAAAAAAAAAAAAAAAAAAAAAAAAAAAAAAAGAACATATATTAAAAAAAAACTTTTGTTTTCATTTAATTTAATCTTTTAAAAATTATTCACTTAACATCCTGCTCACTGCCCCCATCCAGGTCACTCCCTCCCACAATCCTTACCCTCAGCCCCCTTCTCCTCCTGTCCAGTGAGGCCCCTTTGGTAATCCCCTTTCCCACTGGCACTTTAAATCTCTGCAAGACTAGGTGCTTCCTCTCCCACTGAGGTCAGACAACACAGCCTGGCTAGAAAAACATAACCCATAACCCACAACCAGGCAACAGAACTGAGGACCAAACCCAGGGCCTTGCGCTTGCTAGGCAAGCGCTCTACCACTGAGCTAAATCCCCAACCCCAGGCAACAGCTTTTGTGATAGCTCCTGCTCCAGTTGTTAATGACCCACATGAAGACCAAGCTGAACATCTGCTACATATGTGCAGGGAGGCCTAGGTCCAGCCTGTGTATGCTTTTTGGTTGGTGCTTTAGACTCTGAGAACCCCAATGGTCCAGATTAGTAGACATGTTGGTCTTCCTGTGGCGTTCCTATGATGGTTTGTATATGCTTGGTCCAAGGAATGACACTATTAGAAGAGGCCCTATTGGATTAGGTGTGACCCTGTTGGAGTAGGTGTGTCACTGTGGGTGTGGGCTTTAATACCCTACCCCTAGATGCCTGAAAGTCAGTATTCTGCTAGCACCTTGTAGAACTCTCAACTCCTCCTTCTCCAAGCCTGCCCAGATGCTGTCATGCTCCTACCTTGATGATAATAGGCTGAACCTCTGAACCTATAAGACAGCCCCAATTAAATGTTGTCCTTATAAGAGTTGCCTTGTTCACAGTGTCTGTTCACAGCATTAAAACTCTAACTAAAACAGCTCCTATCCCCTGTGAGGCCCACAATCCTTCCTCCTGTTCTTCCATGAGAGTCTCCAATCTCTATCCACTGTTTGGCTGTGAGTGTCTGTATCAGTCTGAGAAAGCTGCTGGGTGGAGCCTTACAGAGGACAACACGCTCCTGTCTGCAAGCATAACAGAGAATCATTAACAGTGTTAGGGATTAGTGCTTGCCCATGGGATGAGTCTCAATTTGGGCTGGTTATTGGTTGGCCATTCCCCCAGTCTCTGCTCCCTCCCCCACGCCTGCATATCTTATCAACAGGATAAATTTTGGCTTGAAAGTTTTATGGGTGGGTTGGTGTCTCTATAGATCCACTGGTGTTTTTGTCCAGATACAGATTCCATATCCCCAATGTAGTGAGTCACAACTAAGTCCCATTAATTCTTGGATGCCTCCCTTTTTCCCAGATCTCTGTCTCATCCTGGAGATGCCCCCAACCTCCTCACTCCCATCAGTTGGAGATTTCCATTCATTTTTCATCTAAATATTAAAAGTGGAGATAAAAGCAATGCTTAAGAATAATAAGGGGAATCCTCATTTCCTTTTGCATAGTAATAAAAGCCAGAAATCTACTGGTGCTGCTTCCATGACCACTCTAACTGCCCCACCCAGGAGTTTACCACTCCACATTAACACCTTTTGTGCTGAAATGGAAGCAGCTAAACAGTTGTACATTCTATGCCTTATACATTAATACATAAAAATAGCGGAACTGTTCCTGGACTACTTGATCTTTGCTCCAGCTTTAAGAGTGAAAGCAATTTTCATAGGTTAGTTATTTTTATTCTTAAAATAATCTTGACAATCACTTTCTAGGAACCTATTAAGATATTTTATCAATTTTTGAGCAATGGTTGTTTTTCCCAAAAGTATTGGCAACTATATTAAACAAAGTTCTCTTTAACATAACTATGTACCCAGTGATTTCTATATATACACAAAGGCAGCATAAGCAGTCTTTCTTACTATCTGTTCACCAGAGATAATGTAAGGGAGACTGTAAAAGCATTGAATGTTGAGTGGAATTTCAATGATTTCAATGAAAAGTCAATGTGTTATACATTAACAAAGCAGCTCACTTGGAGATCAAGTGATGTTCACATTCTAGGAACAGAGGTATTCCAAGGTATTTGTATTGAATTAAAATTTTTACTCATGGGCTACAGAAATGACTCAGTGGTTAAGAGCACTGGCTACTCTTCTAGAGGACCTGGGTTTGATTCCTAGCACAAGATCACAAGCGTCTGTTACTCTAGTTCCAAGGGATCCAATGCCCTCTTCTGGCCTCTGTAGCCATAGACATACATACAGGCAGAATACATAAAACTTTAAAAAAAAAACTTTAAATATTACTCTTGTCCCAGAACTTGAGCTATGGAGACAGGAATTCAATGTTATCCTTAGCTATATACTGAGTTTGAGTTATTCTTAGCTATATACTGAATTTGAGTAGAAAATCCTGAATCAAACATCAAAAACCAAAACAAGCAAATATAAATGAATACTTTGCTGCTAAATGGGTTCAGTGTAGATATAAGGATTTAAAAGAAATATTAAATGCAGTTGTATGTGAAAAACCTTGTGTGCCCTTGAAATTGTGACTGTATTAATAACCCCGCCCTGCCTTGGGAAAGAAGTCTTGAGAACATTTACATGTACAGCATAGTTCATTAGGATTCTGAATGCCCTACCTAGTTCTTTCAAGGCTTCTAGGTGGTTAAAGAGTAACAGGAGGACTGTTTCTCTTTCCATAGGGGAGGGGAGCTGCTTACACCTCAATATCCTGTTTGGGGATTGCCAGCTTCCACACCATGAACCCTCATTCAGGATAATTGCTCACTGCAACTCCCTTGTTCTGAATGTGGTCTCCAAAGTGCTTTCATCAATGCTTGAGTTTATAGGGTACTTTGAAGAAAAGGAAGGAAGATTGTTTTGTTTTATTTTGTTTCAAGTATATTTGATGGTGTACCAATGAGTTCTTGGAGTCTCTTTCATGCCTGGTTTTAATAGTACTGTATCAGAGGCACACACAAGTTGAATGTGTTTCTCTAGAAAGTAATGACAATCAGCTAGAAGCCAGACTGGCTGTTTCTCTTTGGAAGGTCTCTAACCCCTCCTTCATCACCATGTCCCTCTTTAGGAGCAGCCTTTCATGGTTCTTTTTTCCTATTCTCAAACTCTATTAAAAATGAAAATAGAAGGCTAAAAATATTAATACACGTAGTGACATTCATTCACAGTATGTCAGTTAATGTTTTATTATGAGGAGACACCATGATCAATGAACATTTTAGGAGAAGGCATGTAATTGGGAACTTGCTTCCAGTTTCACAATAATCATGGCAGGAAGTGTAGTGACAGGCAAGCGGGCATGGCACTGGAGCAATAGGTCGAACTCAACATCTGATCTGCAATGTTGCAGGAAGAAAGAGACACTGGGCCTGGCATGGGCTTGTGAAATTTCAAAAGCCCACCTCCAGAGACACCTCCTCCAACAGGCCAAACCTTCTCCAACAAGGTCACACCTACTAGTACTTCCCAAACAGTTTTATTGACTGGGGACCAGGCACTCAAAAAATATGAGTCTACTTTCATTTGAGCCAAAATGCATAGGAACCTCTACTTATGCCCAGACCTCCAGTCTTTCATTATTGTTCTTCTCTTATGATATCTTTCTTCTTATCTAACATACCTTTCTCCTATTTCTTTTCCAGTCGTGACCTTGTATTGGGAAATTATCTGGTTCCTGTAGTGATAGTAAAGTGCAATTGAATACGTGAGCTTCTATTAATTAACATCTGTAGAGGAATTTGCACAAAAATGCACATTCTGTGGAGTGTCATGACACATATCTATAGTCCCAGAAGTTGGGAGATAGAGGTAGGAAGACCTGGAATGCAGATTTCATCTTCAACCACAAAGGAAGCTCAAGGCCAGCCTATATACTATATGGTATAGCTTCAAAGACTAAAATTTTAGTATGAAGGAATGAGATAACAATGGTGATTCCAAGAATTATTTGCCGAGGAGGTTTGGAGATTACATAGAGACAGTGGCAGGGTGGAATAGAGTAGTGATTCAAAATGAATGGAGAGAGATGTTCTAACGTATGTAAACACAGACTCTCTTGGCTCTCTTACAGTCTATTAATTAGGGTGATTTAAAAGGAATTCTTTTAAAAACATAATGTTCCACAGAACTCTATATTAGTGTCTCATGACTGAATCAGCATTTACCTTCTGAGACTGTGCTTCTAAGTTTGCTACAGTCAGGCACCGTCAAAAGTTCCATCTGAGATCCAGATGTGATCATCTGAAATAAGACATGATTTCCTACTCACATTCCCACAAATAATCACTTGAGAGAGACCATTTCTTTTCTGAGACTTGCAAATGTTTACAGATGTTTGTAAACTAGGAAGTCAGCTGGGGACCTACTTGCCATGAGCACGACAGCAATGCCACCATGAGGGTTCTCAGTGACACAAACTATATTTGCTTGGTTCACATCATTGAGAAATTCAAATCACTTACTCAAGGGTCTGTGACCTATCTGTGATTATGAAATTTCACTAGAAGTTACAAACTTTTCCACTAAATGAAAAATGTATAATACAATGAAAAACAATGTAAGACAAAATACATAGAAATACACCTAAACACACTGAAACTCATAAACAGAATTTCGGAAGTACATCATAAACCATTCTTGCGAAAAGAAAAAAAGTGGGGAAGAGTTATTTACCGTCGTAATCAAGGTGATTTAGAAAACAGAGGCATGTTTGATCTAGCTTTATAAGGGAGTTATGTGTTATGTTATAATGTTTCATGTGTTCTTAAACTCTTACTGATAATTCCATAAAATATAATTTTATAAAAGATCATGTTTAGCCAGCCTACTACATAAGTAAGGCCTACAGTAAGGTCGTCCCTTACTGTAAATAAGTAGGAAATTGCCTATTAGTGACATTTTGTAGATTACAACTTTTTCTTTTCATTGACTCCTTAACATTTTTAAAATTCTTTTTTATCTTCCTTTTTTATTGGATATTTTTAACTTACATTGCAAATGTTATCCCCTTTACCAATCCCTCGTCCCCCTGAAACTCTCTACCACATTTCCCTTCCCCCTGCTTCTATGAGCCTGTTCTCCCACCCACCCTCCCTGGCATTCCCCTACCCTGGGGCATTGAGCCTTCATGGGTCTCTCCATGTGTACTCTTTGGTTGGTGGTTTAGTCCCTAGGAGTTCTAGGGGGTCTCGTTGGTTGATATTGTTGCTCTTCCTATGGGGTTGCAAACCCCTTCAGCTCCTTCAGTCCTTTCTCTAACTCCCTGTGCCCAGTCCAGTGGTTGGCTTCGAGCATCCACCTCTGTATTTGTCAGGCTCTGGCAGAGCCTCTCAGGAGACAGCTACATCAGGCTCCTGTCAGCAAGCACTTCTTGGTATTCACAATAGTGTCTGGGTTTGGTATTTGTATATGGGATGAGATCCCCAGGTGGGGCAGTCTCTGGATGGTCTTTCCTTCAGCCTCTACTCCACACTTTTTCCTCTGTATTTCCACTATAGTCATGTGTATCAGCCATTCTACTTAAAACCTCCATTTTCACCTAGAAGGTACTACAAATGTAGTAAGCTTGACACTAACCCTTTTAACACCTCTCTCAGTGAAAGGAATGTATATTTGGTTGTCGTATCCTATCTCTTGACATCCTCCATCCCCAGGATCTTGACGGTACTCTAAACTACCTCCCCAATCTGTCTAGACTTTGGTCATTTCAATTGACTCTCACACATCAATCTCTATGAACTGCTGATAAAACCAACTTCATGATGTTCTCTCTTTTCTTTGACTCTTCGAAGGTAATTCCTGAGACTAGTTAACTTTTCTGAACCTCTCTGACTAGTGTCAGATTGATTCAGACCCAAATTTCTCACCGGCTACTTTTTCTTCATTCTGTTCTTTATTCAGGCCCACTGCCTTTCTTGAGAGTTAGAATATACCATGACCCTTCTACTAATGGGCCACGCCAATATCTCTTCTTCCCAGAACATCTCTCACATGCTTTTCCCCTAATAAATTTTAGTTTCTCATAAAGTCCTTCAAATACCTCTTCTCAGAAAACACTGCTCTGGCTTGACAAATTGGATCAGAGCTCTATGCCTTTAGTAACACAAATCATTAGTTTTGATCTGTGAACCTCATTGAAGACTATCTTAATGCTGGGATCTCAGGGTCTGATTCTTTTCACTGGCCTTTTAATGAACAATAAATAGAAAATCATGAGATTTCAAATGTATTCAGGTATGAATGGAAGAAAACAAACAACAGAGATGAAAGTTTGGAAAAGAGCATTAGCACATTCCAAACATGTTTACTGAATTTCTAGCATCATAGAGTGTAAAGGGATCAAAGGGTAGATATAGGTGTCAATACTTTTTATCCAAACTCTTACAAAGCTTAGTCAGGAGGATAACTATGAGTTCAAAGCCAGCACATGCTACTTCATGGATTAGGTTTGAAGTCAGACTGGGCTAGAAAATGAGACCATGTCTTGATAGATAGATAGATAGATAGATAGATAGATAGATAGATAGATAGATAGATAGATAACCTAGTAGCAAGAGAGCTAACCCAGTGAATAACAGAGAACACTGTACATATACTGTTTCCTGTATACTTTCAGAGAAGCTCAGTTCAATTCCCAACATGGACATCAGATGGCTCACACAACCCCACCTTTAACTCCAGCGTCAGAGAATCCAACACTCTTTTCAAACACCCAAAGGTACCTGTGCTTATTTTACATATAGGCCAGTGATTCTCAACATTCCTAATACTGCAACCCTTTAACACAGTTCCTCACGTTTTGGTGGTGCCCCCCCCCCCACACACACACTATAAAATTATTTTGATTGCTACTTGATAACTGTAGTTTTGCTACTGTTTTGAATTGTAATTTAAATACCTGATATGCAGAATATCTGATATGCAACCGCTAAAGGGGTGGCAACTCACAGGTTAAGAATTGCTGATAATAGGCACATGCACACTAAAGAGCAATCAATTAACTTGTCAAAAATTAAAACTAAATACAGTTGTAAAAGCCATGCAGATTTTAAAAAGAAAAAATGATTTCTACCTAAGACATTTTTTTCTGAAAACAAGAGATGAAATGCTAGAGATAACACAAAAGAACTCTAAGTATCACCTGAGAGTACCAAAGACATCACAGAAGTACTGTCAGTGTGAGCAGCAGAAAGATGCAGGCTTGGTGGGAGGTTAGGCAGAACCAGCTAGTTTACCTTAACTTGTTGACAGTATCTAGATTATATCTTAGAATCATGTATATTTTATAATCACTGCAATAGCACATTATCATCTGGTCATAATACCATTAATCTCTTCATTAGTATGTTAGTCTGCATGCAAACATCTCTCAAAGTATGGCCTGTGGGTGCCTTTTCATGGAAGTAGGGGGTGGAGGTCATTAAGCAGGTGACACAGTTTGGAAGTTTAACTGAAGAGGGGACACCTCCTATGCCACGATAGGAAGACATCACATGTTGGACTGAGAGTCTTTTGTGATAAGGCTGCTCTGAGGTCACTCTTATTCCTGTGAGTAATAGATGCTTAGAAATCTATGCTTTGTAAGTAAGCCAAGACAACTCAATGGTTTTCCAAGTTATTTGTAGGATGGTCCTTTGTTCTGTCATTGAAATCTACCTGGGGTGAGTAGCCATTTGTTCAAATTTCCACACAGAAAGTTCTCACAATGATCAAAATTTGGGAGATTGGGAGAAAATAAAATTGTCATCCCTATAATTTGAGGGTCACAGCTGCAAATGATGGCCATGTGTTCATTTATAAATAATAGATCTATAAGATAAAGGACCTATATCCATAATAGAGAGACCTTCCAAATCCATTAACAAAGAGTCAAGGAGATGAATTTATAAATGGATAAAGAATTTGAGTAGACATCTTTCTAAAGAATACACACACGCACACACATATACATATATAATTATATAATTACCTAATGTATATATGTCTATACATATACATATATAATTATATAATAACCTAATAAAAAGATATTTAGTGGCCGTTAGTAAAGGTGCGTGGGATAGTGAGACACCTCTGAACACGCAATATGATGACTCTCGTCAAAATGACAGGCAATAACAAATGGTGGCAAACATGGGTAGTAACTGATTCCTTCACACAGTGTTTTGGGCACAAAAAAAGACACAGCCACTTTGAAAAACAGTTCTGCTGAATTTTAAAATGTTAGACAAAACTGCCATGTGACCCATCAATTTTCCTCTGAACCATCTGAAAGAAAGAAAAACACTTTCCCAAAGACTTGTGTACATCAGAGTTCACAGGTACATTACTTATAGCAAAGAAGAAAACAATCCAAACACTGATCAATGGATAATGAACAAATAGAATATAACATGTCAATATAATCCTTTACAATACAATGCCTTGTCAATCAAAACGTAAACATGGTAAAATATGGATGAATCATGAAAGTATCATGTTAAATGAAAAAAGGGTGTCATACTGAGTATGATTTCATTTATCAATAGTATCTACAATAAGTGAACTTATAAAAACAAAATTAGATTAGTCATACCTAGAGGATGGAGAAAGGACAAGAATGTAGAATGAGTACCAATAGATATGACTTCCTTGCTTTAAAATTTTAAATTTAATTAAAATGTAATTAAATCATTTCTCTCTCCTTATCCTCCCTCCAAGTCCTTCCACACCTCCTCTAAAATCCAAGGCCTCTTATTCTTTACATAGATTTGCAAATAAATATAGTAATTGAGCCAGCTACATCTATTTAGCGATGCTTATCCATTTAGTGCAGTTTGTATATGACTGACCACTTGGTATTGGATAATCCATCTAGGAGTCCATCCCTGGGAAAAACCAGTTCTGGTCTCAATTGTCTTTACTTTCATGTAGCTCTTCTTCTAGGGATGGGACCCCATGAGATTTGCCCCATCCATGTTGCTAGTATGTCAACTGATATTGTGTTTGTTCTGGTCTTGTTCTGAGATTTTATACATGTATCTCCCCTGTCCTACACAGTCTTACAGTAGAGTTTCTGCACTGCTGGTTCCTACAACCTTTCTACACTCTTTCCCAATGATGTTCCCTGAGCCTTATATGTAGGGATTGTGTTATAGATGTATCATTTGGGGCTGGGCAAGTTGTATAGGCTTTCTTCTATAGGTGCTTTAAATGTTCTAAATTTTGGTTGTTATACTGGTTACATATTTTTAACAATAAAATTTTGAATTACAAGGATTATATCTCTATAAAATTGTTATATAAATAAATATAATAGATCAGTGTGATGGTTTAAATATGCTTGACCTGGGAGGTATGGTCTTGTTGGAGGAAGTGTGTTACTGTGGGCGTGGGCTTTTTTTTAATTAGATGGTTTTTTATTTACATTGCAAACTTTACCCCCTTTCCTCATTTCCCCTCTGAAACCCCCCCTATTCCATCCCCCTTCCCTGAGCTTTAAGACCTTTATCCTAACTCCCTGAAAGCCAATCTTTTCCTGTTTGCCTCAGTAACAAGATGTAGGACTCTCAGTGTCTCCTGCACCATGCCTGCCTGGACACTGCCATGCTTCTGCCTTGATAATGGACTGCACCTCTGAATCTGTAAGCCATCCCCCAATTCAATGTTGTCCTTATAAGAGTGGCCTTGGTCGGGGGCTGGTGAGATGGCTCAGTGGGTAAGAGCACCCGACTGCTCTTCTGAAGGTCTGGAGTTCAAATCCCAGCAACCACATGGTGGCTCATAACCATCTGTAACAAGATCTGACTCCCTCTTCTGGAGTGTCTGAAGACAGCTACAGTGTACTTACTTACATATAATAAATAAATAAATCTTTAAAAAAAAAAAAAAAAGAGTGGCCTTGGTCATGGTGTCTGTTTACAACAGTAAAACCCTAAGACAATCAGTAAATGCTAATGTTCTTAACATAGAGGAGTGGTCTGGAATGGAGAAGAAATTAAAAAGAGGAAAACTTCCTGGGGAGGAATGATGACAGCCTTACCTGTCAGTACTAGAGTATAAGTTTCATGAAGCTTTGGCTGCCAGATACATGAATATTAAAACCTAAGTATCATGTTTGGTTTTAGTGGAAAACATGCCTCCAGAAACTCAAGCACTCAAGCGTGCAATCCTCAAGAGATTAAGCTTTGAGCAACTCCAAACTCCCTGTCAGATCCCTCCTAAATATCCTGTGTGGAGTCCAGCTACACCTGAGCTTACACAATGACGTATAGTTTTTTTTTCCTCTTTGGACTCAGAAGGACAAGAATTGCCAGAAGTCAAGGATCTAAAACAATGTTCTCTTCTCACAGGAAGTTGAGTTTTTAATAGAATATTTGGGAGACATAAAAGGCAGCCTGTTTTGGTTGAGTGATGCTTGCTCCAGAGACCCAGTAGGAAACTCTACAAGGGACAGAACAGTAAGCCATGTTCCCAGAGACAGGTGCCTGACACCACAGAGCCCCCAACTCCATAATTGTGTGACTATAAGTCATGCAGACAATGTCTCAAGCTTCTGGCATTCTGGCTAGACTCCACACCCACAGTTACCTGACTATAGCCAGGTATGCTCCTCCCCACAGTTACCTGGCAACAGCAAGGTAGCCCAGCCCACTATAAAAGGGGCTGCTTGCCCCCTCCTCTCTCTCTTTAAGCTCTCACCTTACTCTCATCTCTAGCCTTCCTTTCTCTCCCTTACCCTCTCTCTCCATGTGGCCATGGCTGGCCTCTCTCTTATACCTTTTCTCTTTCTCCTTGCCTTTCTATAATTAAGCTCTAAATCCACAGACTGTCTCTGCTCATCAAGGCCTGCTGTGCTTGAATGATGGGATAGGCCTTCCCCTAAAGAGCTATGTCTAACCTCCTGCCAGAAGGCCTGGACTCTTGTGGCGTGGGAACCACCCAGTGCCCTGTCTTTCCCTGCCCTCTCTTCCCTACAGCCCTGTGGATGACAGAGCCACCCCCAGGGCCTCCACTTTGTTCTCAGCTCTTCTGCCATGTCCAGCTACACCTAGGATGCCCGAAACTGAGAACCTGTTATCTCTGGCCTCTGTGAGTCCCAAAGACCTCAGACTGCCCCTTGTCCAGCCCCAGAGCCTGGGTCTGTAGCTTCCCACAGCCAGACACCCACCCAGGGCCACTTGGAAGCGTGCAGCAGTCCTTCTGCATCCGCAGAGCACCAGAACTCTGGTTGGATGCAGGTTTCCTCCAACTCCCTTTATTCCCCCATGCCCACTGTCCCGAAAGAATCCATCCATTTGCCTGTTTTTGTTTGTTTGTTTGTTTTTAAATGTAACTAAAATAATCCATGTCTCCATCCATGAAGTATGTTTGCTCACATACTCAAAATAGAAACATGAAGCCACATTCTAGCAACCTGGAATACCTTCAGAAAACAGGAACTCCTCTACACTTTGCTGACACATTCAAGAGTACCTAGTAAAGAAAAGAAAGTGCCTCTTTACTCAATATAATCATGCAGAAGTCATAACAAGTATGAAAATTCTTCATCTCTTTATCAAATCCATTTGCAGAAAGTGAGAGATGTTTAGACTTTAGAATTTATATACACTGTTTGAGAAGGTCTCAGATTCTATGACGTACAGGTTACTTAGTATTGTTCAGTCACTCTCAAGACAATGGACAGATAATAACATAGAAACCATAGTGAAAACACAATAGAACACTAAAGTAGAACTTGGTTGTAGCCTAGGAAACAAGAAGCTTGCCAGGCACTTATTCTGTGTGTCACTGAGTCAAAAAGAAAATGACATAAGGGAATTGTTTAAGAAGAGAGAGAGAGAGAGAGAGAGAGAGAGAGAGAGAGAGAGAGAGAGAGAGAGAGAGAGATTCTTTACCACAGACTACACACTAGTCTATGACTTTAAAACTTCTGGCAGAAGAAACACCACGTCAAAGAGGACTTGGACTGTAAAGTGACAGTAATCTATGGAACTGAAGAAATCCATATTAGCAATAAAGTCTCAGTGACCTGTCCCTGAATAACATTGGAAAACTATATTTTGCAATGTCATGGAAACTTGCTGAGTGAGAATTGAGGTTAGCGCATAATGACAGACTAGCAGAGTCAGAAAACTATGTGGATGAGGGAGTGATCCCTGTGTTTCCCATGACTCACTGCGCTAGACTCTAAGTCCCTCTCTATTGTGGGCTCTGTCATCCTCTGCTCCTCATTAGTCTTCTCCAGAAGAAAAAGAGAGGGAAATCTGAGGTCCCGAAGGGACAATGTATTATCTAGACATGCGACACACAACTGTAAACCCATCATCTACAAGAAGAAGGCAGGAACAGCAGAAGCCTGAGGTCATTACTAGAAACTTAGGTGGTTAGTTCCTGGCCAGCCAAAACTAGAAATCTTGTCCCAAAACAAAGCAAAACAACCTAAAAAGGTAAATGCGTTTGTCCCGTGTCGTACTGAAACATGGGGAAAACAGCCCCAGGAGTCCCTGCTTTACCCTTTTCTAGCCAATGTCTTCCTGTCCTAGAACAGCCTTGTTCTGGTGTTTATCACTATAAAATGTTTCTTCTATTCTATCTGGCTTTAGATAGGTGTTCTTTATGTCAGAATAGCATTACTCTATATGATGCTACTATATTATGATAACTATATATATTTTTTCTTTCTTCTAATGATTTAGCAACCATCCATTATATTTTATGTATCTAGTCCTACAAGGAGGTCAATGTAGGCTATTTCCAGAATTAGGCTTTTTCTAGCCAAATATCTTATTAGTATTCATATCCAAACCTTTGTGGACACATACTATCATTCCTCTTGACTAAAACCTGAAGGGTGAGATTTCTAGATCACAGGGAAAGATTTGTTTAAAATTTTCAGAACCCTCAACTTTGAAAATTGATTTAAAGGTTAGGTAGGGAAAACTTGTCTGAAACAAAATGAACAAGAGAGCCATGGTAGCCTGTAGGAGGCCATGGCCCCTCCCCTGGGCTACCTGAAGCTGCACCTTAAAGATGGCACCTGTTGGCTATGGAGCTTGTGGTAAACAAGTCCATATTTGATGGTGATATGTTCCCGCTCTTCTGGTTGGCTGAGNCCGCGCGCCTGGTGAGGTGATGTGGCCTGCCGNGATTGGAGTGGATATGAGAGTATAAAAGGGCTTGTAGCTCGGGGCTAGGGGNGAGATGAAGAGGGAGATGATGAAGATTGTTCAAGGATCCTGAATAAACTGCTGTTAGAAGAACTGGTGGTTGCGTCTTCCTTGCTGGTTGAGAGAGGACGCAACAAATGGTGGCCCATATGGGGATCTGACTCCCCCACTGAAGACTTCAGAACTTTCAGCAGTCAGGGTTTGCCAGCTGGGTAAGTTCACAGTAAGTGAGACTTACAACCCCAGGAGTTTGGGGAAGGATCCTGGAGCAGGGGCGAATTTAAAAGGTTCTAGGTAAGGAGACATATCGTGCCCGGTAGAGGAACAAAGAAGATTCTTGGTACAGAGACAAAGTTAAGCGAGGTTAAGGTTCAAAGTTAGGTTCCTGGCACAGGGACAAAATTAAAAGTAAAGAGAGCAGGAGGAGATGGCTTTAAAAATGAAAGTAAGAACGTTGGTGCAGCTGCTAGCAATTTGGACTTTAATTAAATCTTGCCTGGTGGACAGGAGTGGAGGGTATGCTGCTGAGTTAGAAAAGTTTTCCTGTGGCCAGGCTGGGTATTTTAAAAGAGATTNTTTTCCCAATCACCCAAGGCCAACTACTGCAGCTCCTGTGAGATGTCTAAAATTATGTCCACGGTATCGTAAAGGCTCATGCAGCAGAAGCAGAAAAAGGCAAACGAGTATCCAGCAAAAAAAGAAAAAAGGCTAAAGAACAAGAGAGTGAGGAGGAAAGTTCGGATGAATCATCTGACAGTGGAGATGAAGTGATTTTCATGATATCTAAGTTGAGTTTTAGACGAGGAAGACCGCCTGAACCTTTGGCACCTCCCTTGCCCTCACTTCCTCTCTATAATGGGAAAAGAGGAAGTGAAGGAAAGAGCAGCCACCGTGCTTCTGTATAGTGAAACCTGCTTTGAGAAGTTGGTGCCTTCCCAGTGTTTCAAGATCAGCAAGGGCAATGAAGAATCAGTAACTACCTATAGCCCCCCAAGCTGCCTTCACTGTGACATCTACTTTCCAGTGTAACCATAAGCCTGCTTAGCTTGGGATAAGAATTAGTAGAAAATGGTGCTTCAATAAACCGTTGTTGTGGGACCCTGA
>NC_034594.1:123109320-123131999 GCF_900095145.1 Mus pahari
GGAGTGGATATGAGAGTATAAAAGGGCTTGTAGCTCGGGGCTAGGGGGGAGATGAAGAGGGAGATGATGAAGATTGTTCAAGGATCCTGAATAAATGGCTGTTAGAAGAACTGGTGGTTGTGTCTTCCTTGCTGGTCAAGAGAAGGTACAACAGTAGCCCCCACTTGTAATCCAAACACTTGTAAGACAGAGACAAGAAGACTGCTGAGTTCAAGGCTAGCTTGAGCTATAGAGTAAAAATGAAGAACAAAAGCAACCAAATAATTTTTAGAAAAATGAAATATTTTACACTTCCTCCAAGAAAAAATAAATTTCATTTGTTTTGTGCTTTTGTCAGCATGTAACGTTGAAATATTTCTTTTCTTTCTTTCTTTCTTTATTTATTTATGCTTGAGAAGGAGACTCCTGTAGTCCAGGCTAGTCTTGAATACATTATGTTGCTGAGGTTAGCCTTAAACTACTAATCCTTCAGTATAGGCCTCCAGAATGCTGGAATTATAGGTTTGCATGTATGTCAACCTATATCAGGGCAAGCACATCAGGGGCTAAGTTGCATTCCCAGCCCTGCCTTTTTACTTCAGCCTTTATAGTGTGTGTGAAGTGGTTTCATATAAATACTCTAATATGGAGTTTCTAAAGACGAAAGACAGGAACAAGTTTTCATGTGTGTGTTATCTACTCGTGGATCTTTCTTTGTGCAGTACAGGCTGAAGTCTTTCGTTCACACCTCTGCTAGGTTGCTTTCTTTATTATTGAAATGTAAAAATTAGGAGAGGCCAAAACACTTGCATTCAAAAAAGAATGAATTGGTGGAGGGTGTAGAAATTCTTTATATATTCTGAATACTAGTTTTTTAAAAATTAAGAAAGTATTTAGGGGGGGAAGTGGACTTATATATCTAACTTCTTCAAAGTATCAACTGCTAAGCCAAAGTTTCAAGCACTCTCCTTCTGGCTCTCCTGGCTAGTCTATGGCAAGCTTTACTTCTAAAACCGTGACACATGACACTTTCCTAGTAAACAATTGCAATTGTTCCCCTCCACACACACACACACTTTTTTTTTTTTTTTTTTTACCTAGGAGTTCTATGTTTTGGCTTTTGGATTTGTGGCCATGGTTCAGTGTCTGTGACTTGAAGTAGAAGTCACAATTCCTTTTCACATAGTGACATGCAGTTTACAGAATCACCCTGTAAAACAATTCAAGTCACATACAGAACTGCTTTTGTTTAAGTCTCTTGAATCAATTCTATATGCATTTTGCAATTACCTTGTCAACTTCTATTTTTAGAAAGTTTTCTTTAAAAGAGTCATTTAAAGTTAAGACTGGAGATGTGGGCTGGAGAGATGGCTTAGCTGTTAAGAGCACTGACTGCTGCTCTTCTAAAGTTCCTGAGTTCAATTCCCACCAACCACATGGTGGATTATAATCATGTGTAATAGGATCTGATGCCTTCTTCTGGTTTGTCTGAAGACTGCAACAGTGTACTCACATATATAAAATAAATAAATTGAAAAGAAAAAAGGAAAAATGCTGAGCACTTACTGCTTTGGCTCTTGTTTAAAAAAAAAAGACTAGAGATACTGCACAAGGATTGGGGAATTTGGAGGCCACAGTATCTTAACAATATTGAGTCTGTGTATATATTAAGGACTTTGTTAATTTATTTCACTAATATTTTGTTGTTTTAATGCAGCAGTGTTACTCCTATACATTAATTACAAATATTTGGAGAAGTGATGTAGATGCTACTGTTAGTATTAGTTTTGAAAATTATGGATCTAGAACTACAATTAATTTGTAACTGGACTTTAGTACTAAAACACTGCCAGACTCACTGATTAGTGGCTGGGCATGGTGATGCATGCCTGCAATTACATTAATTATGATCTAGAAGACAGCCTGGACTATGTAGTAAGACCCTGTAGTCATGGACAAAATACTATGTAAGGACTCTCTTCCTGAAGAAGCAGCTATGCAAAGTATAGTTCATCTATGAAGATGTACATGAAACAGAAAGTTGAACTGCCTGAGAAGGAACAAAAAAAAAACAGGAGCAACTTATATGTGCGGAGCTTTACATGAATGGAGAACTTTTTGATAGATGTAGGCCTCAAACCCTCCTGGGAAAGTAGACAAAGCTGGTACATTGCAATAAACCTTAGAGTAAAGAGAAGCAGTCTTTGAATTTGCCTCGAAGGGCATGAGAAGACATGACAGGGTATAAATGCTGTGTAGATGAGTTGGCAAAGCTGAGTTGAAGCTTTGCTTAGATTGGGAGACAAAGTCAGAAAGGCCTGTTTATTGATACAAGAAGATGGCGGTCCTGAGGGAATGAGCGGTGGGGTGGTCCTGCCAGAAGCAGAAAGTTGTCAGGAAAAGATAAACTTCAACTTCTCCAGCTCCCTTTCAAAGCAGGATGTTAACAGAAGCGGTCCAGCACTGTGTTTGCACATGAGCCAACCACAGGACCACTTCCAATTTTCTTAATGTTTATTTTTTTTCCCCCTGGGGACAGCATTGAGTCCTCTAAAACGACACAGGCTCCTTACAGGAATCGGAGAAACCAAGGCTAGTACTGTTTGCTTACCAGAATGGTTGCTCCATTCTAACTGCTCTTTGTGATAACACTCAAGATTCTTATTATAAAAAGCTAACACTGGGAAAGACACACCCTTAACAATTCTTTCCAAAAAGATATCCTCTGAAGCTAAAATAGGAATGTTTTCCCTCTGACCACCCTAAAGTAGAAAGGGCACCAGTCAATGCACAGTCCTTATATATAACTCCCCTTAGATTTATACCCAAGGACCACTGCTTGACATGAGTGCCTTTATAATAGCTGATTGTTGCTTAATTTTGTTTCAAGATGCTGAAAAACGAAACAAAACATGGAAGCTTACAGTGGCAGGCAACAGGAAAGGAAGAAAGCACATCAAAACACATCAAGTGGGGCTGGTGAGATGGCTCTGTGTGTAAGAGCACCCGACCGCTCTTCCGAAGGTGCAGAGTTCAAATCCCAGCAACCACATGGTGGCTCACAACCATCCTTAACAAGATCTGACTCCCTTTTCTGGAGTGTCTGAAGACAGCTACAGTGTACTTACATATAATAAATAAATACATCTTTAAAAAAAAAACACACACACATCAAGTGTTTGGTACTGGGTATAATATAGTGACTCTCTACAGTTGATATATTTATGATTAAAATGATCCTAACAGGATAAGTTTATTTAGACCAACCACAAACTCTCAGTAGCCAAGGATGATCTTGATCTCCTGTCCCTACCTCCTGAGTGCTAGGGTGACATGCCTGTGCCACTGTGCCTACCTTATACAGGGCTGAGGATCTAACCCGCGGCTTCCTGCATGCTGGGCAAGCACTCTGCCATCGGAGCGACAGTCCCTGTTATCATGGAAACACTCATCACAAGCCCAAGATATCTCCCTAGGATCCACAGCACCAATCTAATGGCAACGCTTACTCTCTGATGACTGAAAATAAATATAGCTGCTAGAGTTTAGGGTCCTGGAACCATGTAGTCAGCCATAGAGATCCTCACAGTAGGCGAAGTAAGGGAAATGGTGAATATGAGAAATAATGTCTCTCGGGGCTGGAGAGATAGATGGCTCAGTGGTTAAGAGCATTGACTGCTCTTCCAGAGGTCCTGAGTTCAATTCCCAGCAACCACATGGTGGCTTATAATCATGTGTAATGGGATCCGAAGCCCTCTTCTGGCGTATCTGAAGACAGCAACAGTGTACTCATATAAATAAAACAAATCTTAGAAAGAAAGAAAGAAAGAAAGAAAGAAAGAAAGAAAGAAAGAAAGAAAGAAAGAAAGAAAGAAAGAAAGAAAGAAAGAAAGAAAGGAGAAATAGTGTCTCTCAGAAGAAACAACAACAAAAACAAAAGAATGGGCCTTAATTCTTAAGCTTGGCACAAGCTTTCTATGTGACCTGGAGCTACTCGAAACCTCCTCTGGACTTCGGATCTCTTATCTACAAAAGGGAGGGGCTTTACTAAATAACCTCAAAGATTCCTCTCTACCTCCAAAAGCCAAGGCTTCAGTGCATGCGGCTCACGTTTAAGTCTCCCCTGTTTTATGTGTTACTACGATTTCTCAGCTGGAAGGACTTACTCACAGCACAGAGCAAACAGGGCAGGCAGCACAGAACACTGTCCTTGAGTTGAGAGTTCTGGCTGCAAGAAGTTATGCTTAGGTCATCAGCAAGAAACAATTGACAATCAGCCCTGGCCACCTGACCAAGTGGGGCGCTGCGTTTGTTAACATGTGCTCTCTTTCCACAGTGCATGCCAGAGCTTCTCTGTGGTCTTGTGGCAATTCTCTATTAATAGGATAATAAAAATAACACTGTTCAGGTAATAAGGCTTTTGTGAGTGATATAGACAATCTTCTGTGTTAAATCCAGCAAGAAGCTTTAAAGAAGCCCATAGTGGTGAGGACTTGAGATGAACATGTGCTCAGGTATTGATCAGAGACCCATGTACCCTCAAAGGATAAAGGCTCACCTTATCCATACTACGCCCATAACAGTGATGTCACTCATTCTCATTCACTCACACTCAAGACAGGCCTTCAGCCCACTGCTTCCCTCAACATAACACAGCTTCTCCCAGACACACTGCCTGGAGCCAGCCGCACACTGCAGGGATGAAGCAAGAAGAGATTATCAAAGGATCTGGGAGGAGCCTCCCTTGCACACAGCAAGCTAAAGTTGCAACCTCTGCTTAATCTAAAGTTAGGCTTAGCTGCAGCTGGAGGCCTGTATACTAGAACAATCTGGCTCACAGAATGTTGAGCTGTTTGGATTTAGAAATCCATCTAATAAATCCATAGAACAGAAAAGGCCTGCCAAATATCACTCCACTGCTTCTATGTGTGCCCATTGGTTTCAAAACGGGGTCTCCCGTATCCCACGTTGGTGTTGAATTGTGTATGCAGTCAAGGATGACTTTGAACTTCTGGTCTCTTGCCTCCTCTACCTTTTAAGTGCTGGGATTATAGGTGTGCACCACCATAAGCTGCCCTTTGGGTTTTTAGTTCAACAGATGAATAAAGAAGTAGCAGCAGGGAAGAGAAGCAGAAAAAGAAAATGATATGGAAGAACAGAAGAGAATGAAATAAAGAAATCACAGTTAGCCAGTGTGTTTCATCCGGGTGTATATGCAAGAATTCGGAGGGAGGAAACAGAAGGAAAAAAACCTTGTGATTAAATTATATCATTTTGTAAATTAAATTACGAAAATAAACAACAATAAAAAAGAAAGTATAGCTCATGGAAGTCACCCTGAAGGAGGACAGGTAAAGTAAGATGGCTAACTTTTAACGGTATGTGGCATTCTTTGAGAACTGCGGGTTCTTGCCACAGGCTGGTGAGACAGACAGGTGTGGCTCACTTATGTAGGCAGAATATGATGCTAACGTCAAAGGTGAAAAATCAGAAAACGGTTCAGAGGAATACAGCATGGCACCTGACTACAGATAGCATCGGTAGTGGGTTGCGGCGGCTCTAAAGTTGACAACGGACACGGACTGCTGTTAGTTCAGCGCAAGAGCCTGAGGGAGGAACTGCGCTCCTTCCTAAGGTTCGTACAACCTAGGAATCACATCACAGAGGGAATCCCAAAAGCCAAAGAACAGGCTCAGCCTTAAAGTATTTTTTCAGAGCGTGGCAAATAATGAGAAGTGAGGACTGGACCGGTGCTAGACTGTGACTGGGATCCTATTCTGCGTGGACAGACACAAAGGGAGGGAATACGATCCACGTAACTCTCAAGGCAAATGGGCGGATTCTGCAGTCCCTTCTGCCTCAGGGGCATGCACCCAGAGCATCTCTGGAGACATAAGGTTAGAAAGCCACACCACAGACAAGCAGCTGCAGCACAGGGAAGAGAGGACAAGTCACCAAGGGGTTAAGTAGCAGAAGAAAGACCTCTGGCCTGACCACCATCCCCAACCCACCCCCACCCCCAAAGAAAAACCTTTAAGGAAATCATCCTTAGTCCCACTATGTTGCCCTGACTGTTGGGGAACTTGCTCTACAGACCAGGCTGATTTTCTCCTCCTCCTCCCCCTCCTCTTCCTCCCCTTCTCCCTCCCCTCCCCTCCCCCTTCTCCTTTTCCTTCTCCTTAACATTAAAAATATTATATATATATGTATATATGTATATGTGTGTGTATATGTGTGTATATATATATATATGTATATGTGTGTATATATGTGTGTGTATAGATATATACATATATACACACACACACGTGTGTGTATATATATATATATATATATATATATATATATATATATATATTAATGTTGTGTCTTGACACACACCAAAAGAAGATGATTCCCATGACAGATCTTTGTGAGCCACCATGTGGGTGCTGCAAATTGAACTCAGGATCTCTGGAAGAGTAAACAGTGCTCTTAACTCCTGAGCCATCTCTCTAGTCCCTATTTTTCCCCTTCTACCAGGTAGGTTCCTGAGGGTAATTCTCATTTTCTCAGGCCTGAGATAAGTGTTTTTACTTACTGAAGTGGGTCACTAGCCCCAAAGTGATATTTAAGATAGTTGAAGTTTAGAAAATAGGTCTAGGATGGATAGTTAGATTATAGGTAGATAGATAGATAGATAGATAGATAGATAGATAGATAGATAGATAGATAGATAGATAGAGTAAGAAAGAAGCAAGAATATGGCTGGGGAAATAATCTGGTTGGTAGAGTGTTTGCCTATATACATGAAGTCCTACCTAGCAACCCTAAGGACCTTATGACACCAGGCATGGTGATGCATGCCTGTACTGCATTCAGGAGATAGAAGCAGGAGAATCTTAAGTCCCAGCTCATCCTTGGCTCTATAAAACAAGTTAGGGAACAGCTTAGGATACCTGAGATTATGTCTCCAAAATTAAACAAAGAAAGAAAGAACGGAAGAAAGAAAGAAAGAAAAGTACGAAGGCAGACAGTAAAGAAGAAAAGACATGAAATAACAGTTTTGAGAATGCCACTAATACTTAAGGAGCAGAGGAGCAGGAAGATAAGAAATTAGTAAGGGAAAGCTGGGAACATTGTAAGTATATAAGAAAACCAAGAGAAATAAAACTTCTAATCACTAAAATTATTATATTGTTTCTACAAATCATTTGGATCCTAATGGCAAGCACAGCGATCTTGGGGCCGCCTTCCCCCGAGTCAGCACCTTTGAAATGTGGATGGTTTGACAATCTGGAGGCTTTGCTGCTGCCCAAGGACAGTTTGTCCTGCAGCCTCTAGTCCATCGAAACATGCTGTCTTCTTAGCAATTGTCTAGCACCCTGTTCCCAAATAGACGAGATGTCAAAAGCATGTGTGGTTAGTTTTTATCTTAGCAGAGTCAGAGTGAGTCAAGAGCTGCAGACACCATCAGCAGGACCCATTGCTTACGTGGAGATAAAGGGTATCCCCCTGGGTAGGTCAGCGAGAGGACATCGCTATGGGACAGAAACTAGGCAGCAGAAAGTAGGCATAAAACTGAAGAATAAAGAAATGCAGAAAGCAGGGAAATGTTGCCAATCAAATAAGCAAGTGTGCCTGATAAAAGAAAGGGGTCAGCGGAGGAAGGGCCAAGGCAATTGTCTTTTTCCTTTCCTTTTTTTTTTTCTATTCTTTCTTTTTAAAAATATAAAATAAAAGATGTATCTATTTATTTTTCTGTATGTGAGTATACTGTAGCTGTCTTTAGACACACTGGAAGAGGGCACTGGATCCCATTACAAATGGTTGTGAGTCACTATGTGGTTGGTGGGAATTGAACTCNNGACCTCTGGAAGAGCAGTCAGTGCTCTTACCCCACTGAGCCATCTCTCCAGCTCCTTTTCTATTCTCTTCTTTCTTTTCTTTTCTTTTCTTTTCTTTTCTTTTCTTTTCTTTTCTTTTCTCCTTCTGTGTTTTGCTTGACAATTGAATCATTTGAATATGTTTGCAACTAACTGGAATAAACTCAAAAAAGGGAGAAACATATCGGGAAAGACAGCAAAGTAGTAAAAAGATGCTTTAATTTTGAAAAAAGAAAAATCAAGACAAGGATCGTGGCTTATACCTGTAATTCTACTACTTGGGAGGCTAAAGCAAAAAGATGGTCATGAATTTGAACCCAGCCTAGGTGACAGGGTGAGACACTATCTCAAACAAATCACACACACACACACACACACACACACACACACACACACACTGAGAGAGAGAGAGAGAGAGAGAGAGAGAGAGAGAGACAGAGAGAGACAGAGAGAGACAGAGAGACAGAGAGAGAAAGGGAGAGAGAATGAGAGAAAGAGGGAGGGAGAGAGAGAAAAAGAGAGAGAATAACATTTGTAGGACTTCAAAATATCTAGCCAACCTATTTGTCTCATTAGTATAACATTCTAAGTTACTTTCTTAAAAACCAAGTGTCCTAATATTTTACCTAATAGATTTTCCTAAATTTCTCTTAACATTATTTTTGTACTATCAGTTTATTTATGTTGTAAATAGGTCAATTAATAACACAACTTTGACTTTTTTTATTAGTAGAATTCCACAGACTTCCTGTTTTGACGAAGTTATTTTATAATCCTAAATTTCTGAAAGCATTCTTTCCATGTCTGATATGTTCTTTACATGTAAAAGCTCTCTTTAAAATAGATTGTAACTCAAAGTCTGCTAAATCAATTGGAAGGAGCAAAGGAATTGATTTATGTTTGTAAGTGTTATCAGTCCCAAAGATGAAACAATGTACTCATTGTTAAATCATCTTAGTTTATCTTGGGAAAGGGCTTTGAAATTAGTGAGCCCATTATCTCCAAGAAAAGACATGCCAAGATGTGAAGATAGTACTCAGATATTCACATACTTAGAAAAATACTTGAGTCAAGAATCCCAAAGGGGAAAGTGGTCATGTGTTTTAGGAGTCATCAGTTTTTGGAAGGTAAAGCGGTATTTACATTCGTATATGGCAGACTCCTAAAGGACATTTAATTTTTTTTCCTAAAAAACAGAAAAGAAGCCAGTTTGTAATCTCCTAACCACTTAGATTTCATCTTGTGCTATTGCCAAAACCAGCTGTGCCCAGAACTCAGACCATATGTCAGGAAAGCAATGAGCTTGCCTGCTCATCATAAATAAGGAGATTATCTAAGAAGGGAATTAATTGCCACCTGACAAGTATTTGTTTGCTGTGTGTGGTGGTACAGCCTTTATCCTCAGAACCCAGGAGGCAGAGAGAAGCCTGGTCTCTGCCTATCAAATTCTAAACCAGCCAGAGCTACCTTGTTGCCAGAGGCCATCTCTTGCTGTTCCTCTTTCTTGGTTCTCTCTTGAAGGTGAGCTGAGGAGAAAGAATGTCAGCTGTGGCAAAATACTTAAGGTTGCTGTATAATAATAAAATGTTTACCTATCTTAGGTCTAAGTCACTGTACTACAGTAGTTGATCTTCCTGTCTGAGTTCCTCTGAAGCCAGAAGCTGAGATCTCTGGCATTAGTACCTCATCTTAAAACAGCAGGGGATTAAGTAATGGATTAATTGTTAGAACCTCCTCCTTCCTGTCCAGATGCTCCTCACTTGTCAGGCTAGAGGCAAGTTCAGTGCAACAAATTTCTATTGAACCAGGAGAAGAGAGTCATGCTTCCTGAAGGAAAAACTTTTACAGAAGCAAATGCTCACATCCAACCATAAGACTGAGCATGGGGTCCCCAGTGGAGGAGTTAGAGAAAGGACTGAAGTAGCTGAAAGGATTTGCAACCGCATAGGAAGACCCAGCTATACCACCCTTGGGAATATACCCAAAAGATGCCCTACCATGCCATAGGGGCATGTGTTCTGCCATGTTCATAGCAGCCTTATTTGTGATAGGAAACAACCTAGAGGTCTGACGACAGAAAAATGGACACAGAAAATGTGGTTCATTTACACAATGGAATACAACTCATCTATTAAAAATGAGGACATCCTGATTTTTGCAGGCAAACGGATGGAACTAGAAAATATCATCCTGAATGAGGTAACTCAGACCCAAAAGGACATTCATGGTATGTACTTACCTAGTGATTGTTATATATATTTAATAGTGACAGGAAAAGCATATTAATAGCAGGAATCTTTCCTAAAATGAAAATCCCCTTGCCTACAGGAGCCAATCCATCGAAGATTATAATTCAAGGTGGATCCATCTCAGAAAGGTTATCTGCTAGTTTTTAGCTTCTCCTTGATGACTCCTGATACATTGTAAAAACCATGTCTCCAAAAAGAATGAATGAAGAAAGAGAGAAAGAGAGAGAGAGAGAGAGAGAGAGAGAGAGAGAGAGAGAGAGAGAGAGAGAGAGAGAGAGAGAGAGAGAGAGAGGGAGGGAGGGAGGGAGGGAGGGAGGGAGGGAGGGAGGGAGAAGAAAATGTATGTTTTACTCTGTCAATAATAAACTGTACCTATAGTGACTATCCTCACATTGTGGGGGAAGGGATTTGCAATCAAGAGTGTCTGATACATTCATTGGCTATTATAATGTGCAACATGTTGTAGGAGAGTCACAGCCTGCTTAAATCTACATTCTTTCATCTATAGTGGATCAAATGAATGTTAAGGCACTCACCTAATTGTCTTGGCAACTATTACCAGAGAACAGAAAGACCTGACCAAACTTCAAGTAGATGATGACAAGCTTCAAAATGTGCCTACTCAGGATGAGAAATGAAGTATTTCCACAAAAGAAATAAGAAACTGAAAGTGTCTATAAACAGGCCAAGTTCTTGTAACAAGTTGTGAAAAGGTGATCTGAAGTTCTCACACCCTCATCCTGTTCCAGTTTCAACATGAAGAAGGAAATAAATCAATGGTTTTTTTGTCCCCCACACAGGAGGAGGTAGCTATAAAAGGGAAGTTCAAAATCAGGACACATACACACACACACACACACACACACACACATGCACTCTGCACACATTTATCTCCTGTTCATGGTAAAACTCATAGTTACAAGACAGCAATTTTTTGAAACTGCTGCTTTTTATGTATATGTGGAATGTCCCTTAAAGGTTGCAATCCAAGTAAAAGAGCTTAGTAATTACGTGAAGGGGAAAATGGCTTTACTAAGTTTATCAAATCTGAATTGTGAACACAGCATTCAGCCTGATGAATTATTCACCCACTACCTCTTTCCCTTACTTTCTTTACTCTGAGTGGAGAGCAGAGGACAATACTCAAGTCTTAGGGCTTGGCAGCAAGTACTTGTACCCACTGAGCCATCTTGCTGGCTGTCTCCCACTGCTGTTAAGACATGGAAAAGTTCATTGTGACTGACCTTTTCTATTTCTAAGGCCACATAGTTCTACAGTCACATTTTCCTGTCTTCAGTCCAGGATATGTATTATTCCTGTCTCAGAACTGTAAATATTTCCTACATCACACTGGAATGATATTATCTCTAGATTTTTCCAAGGGTTGTCATTCTTTCATATATTTGAAATTTAAGTCCAGTAAGCTGCTCATCGTGAGTAATTCCACTAAATGTCTTTTTAAAAGTCACTATGGCATTTCCACATACATATGCTTTGATTATACTCACCTCTCTATTGCTTCTTCTTTTCTTTTATTTTTTTCCTTTTTTTTCAACGTTTTATTGGATAGTTTCTTAATTTACATTTCAAATGCTATACCAAAAGACCCCTATACCCTCCCCCTACCCTGCTCCCCTATCTACCCACTCCCACTTCTTGGCCCTGGCATTCCCCTGTACTGAGGCATATAAAGTTTGCAAGACCAAGGGGCCTCTCTTCCCAAGGATGGCTGACTAGGCCATCTTCTTCTACATATGCAGCTAGAGACACAAGCTCTGGTTAGTTCATATTGTTGTTCCACCTATAGGGTTGCAGACACCTTCAGCTCTTGGGTGTTTTTTCTAGCTCCTCCATTGGGGGCCTTGTGTTCCATCCAATAGATGACTCATGAGCATCCACTTCTGTATTTGCCAGGCACTGGCGTAACCTCACCAGAGACAGCTATATCAGGGTCCTTTCAGCAAAATCTTGCTGGCATATGCAATAGTGTCTGAGTTTGGTGGCTGATTGTGGGATGGGCAGTCTCTGGATGTTCTTTCCTTCTGTCTTAGCTCCGAACTTTGTCTCTGAAACTCCTTCCTTGGGTATTTTGTTCCCCATTCTAAAAGGAGCAAAGTATCCACACTTTGGTCTTCCTTCTTCTTGAGTTTCATGTGTTTTGCAAATTTTATCTTGGATATTCTAAGTTTCTGGGCTAATATCTGCTTATCAGTGAGTGCACATCTTGTGTGTTCTTTTGTGATTGGGTTACTTCCCTCAGGATGACATCCTCCAGATGCATCCACTGACTATGAATTTCATGAATTCATTGTTTTTAACTGCTGAGTAGTACTCCATTGTGTAATGTACCACATTTTTCTATATCCATTCCTCTATTGAGGGACATCTGGGTTCTTTCCAGCTTCTGGCTATTATAAATAAAGCTGCTATGAACATAGTGGAGCATGTGTCCTTATTACATGTTGGAACATCTTCTGGGTATATGCCCAGGAGAGAAATTGCTGGATCTTCTGGTAGTAGTATGTCCAATTTTCTGAGGAACTGCTAGACTGATTTCCAGATTGGTTGAACCAGCTTGCAATCCCACCAACAATGGAGGAGAAAGTTGGGAAAAGCCTAGAAAATATGGGCACAAGGGGAAAATTCCTGAACCGAACAGCAATGACTTGTGCTGTAAGATCGAGAAATGACAACTGGGACCTCATAAAACTGCAAAGCTTCTGTAAGGCAGAAGACACTGTCACTAAGACAAAAAGGCCACTAACAGATTGGGAAAGAATCTTTACCAATCCTAAATTAGATAGGGGGCTAATATCCAATATATATAAAGCATCAAGAAGATGGACTCCAGAATATCAAATAACCCTATTTAAAAATGGGGTACAGAGCTAAACAAAGACTTCTCAACTGAGGAATACCGAATGGCTGAGAAGCAACTGAAAAAATGTTCAACATCCTTAATCATCAGGGAAATGCAAATCAAAACAACCCTGAGATTCCACCTCACTCCAGTCAGAATGGCTAAGATAAAAAATTCAGGTGACAGCAGATGCTGGTGAGGATGTGGAGAAAGAGGGACACTCCTCCATTGTTGGTGGTATTGCAAGCTGGTACAACCACTCTATTGCTTCTTCTTACCCTCCTTCCTTCTGCAAACAGTGCCACCAAATGGGTACCTGCTTGACCATCTGAACCTATGTAGAACATTTCTCATTCAATCTACCATAGGAACCCTGTTTCCATTAAGTAATTTTACAGAATCTATTATAATGAAAGAAAACCATACAGGAACATTTGAGGTACAATGAAAGTTCTATTAAGAAAGCTTATAAAGTACCTACATTAAAACTGAGAAGCCAGAAGCTGAAGAGATGACTCAGTAGTTATAAGCACATACTGTTTTTGATAGAAGATCTAAATTTGTTTCTCAACTGCTACATTCACTCCAGTAGTGACACACATGACAATCCAAAAGCCTGGATGCAGTCCTGAGGCAAAGAGTTTCATGGAAACTTAGTCTCCTGGAACTGTGGCATCCCATAGCACGTATGCTCCAGTTTTTTCCTTAAGAATGGATCTGTGTGCTTCCCTTTAGTATTGTTTTGTTATAGGTACCTCCAAACAATGACTTACCAAATACCTAAGCAAAATCGAACTTCCTGGCCTTCACCAATGCCCTAGGTAGTCATTGAGCCAACCCTGGGCTTGGAATTCAGTAAGAATGATCTCTATTCAGTGACATTCAGAATTGCCTCTAGTATTGTAAGAGAGATAGTGAAAGAAATCAGGCTTTATTATCTACTACGTAGAGTTAGAAATCTCAAGGTAAGCTTAGCAAAGTAAGTTTGGAATTCTTTGTATAGTTATGTATGGCAGACTACATTACTTATTAGTAGAAAAGTCCCCCAACACTTATCACTTAAAATAAAAGCCAAGTTGCTCCCATATACAGAAATTTACAATGGTTTAGGAAGTAGATCGGGCTGTGTTTTTAGAGTATTACATTATTCATGAGAAGGTTCGCTAGAGTGGAACTCCCTAATTAGAGCCACGACTTGGGTGTGAAAGCCCTTGCCCCGGGAGTGTAAAATCCTCACATCTGGCTTCTAAGACTATAGCTAACCTTAGATAGAGCTGACTTTGTCTCAGTTGTGTTATTGCCCAGTTCTTGCCAGTCTTTGCGTTTACATTCCTCTGTTTTGTGTAAGAGTCATTAAGCATCCAGTAACCTCATTTGTACCTTGCTGATGTGTCACCTAACGTCCCTATTTTATTCTGTATAAAAGTTTGAGGCTCGATTTGGCATTACATTCAGATATTACATGCTCTCTCGTGTCGGTCTGTTTGTCATTCGACGAATTCTCGCTCACCTGCAACCAGAGACCCGTTCCATGTGCCACAGACTGGCCCCCACTTGGGGTCCCTGATCTGCGTGTAACTGGGTCTCTTGGTTGCAGGTGAGCGAGGATTTGGTGAATGAGTGACAGATAGTCCACATGAGAGAGGGTGTAGAACTGAATGCATTCTCATAAAGTGAACACCAGTGTTATAAAGTACAGAGAATAAAGGGGTAGGATGTCACAGCAGTCAAAGTACATTGAAGTTACTTGACACAAAACAGTGGAATGACTTCAAAAGGACTTACAGGAGCCAGGTAATGTTTACAGTTAAGATAAAGCAGTTCTGCCTAGGGTCAGCTAAAGACAGGTAGGGATTTCACACCCTAGTCACCATTTGTGCTTCTCCTTTGAGCCTTGTGAAAGCTAGCACCAGGGGGTTCTGCACTAGCAGACCTTCTCATGAATAATACAATACCACAACCCCCCTATTTCCTAGGCCTTGGTAAATACTGAATTCCCAGCTCCTGGCTTTAAGGAATTTTCAGGAGTTTGGAACACTGGCTTTAAGGAATTTTTAGGACTTTGGAACACTAGTGGAAACTTCACCTATGGTATAAATTCAATCTTTAAAGGCATTAATAATATTGAAAGAGAGTATACACCATCTAGCATGTGGATAGGGTTCGTGTATATAGATTATTGGAAATGCCAGGACTCCAGGAGGCTGAATCTCCTTGAGACTCTTTTCCTCAGAACTCGTTCAGGTTTTCAGGCCTGTTGTGAGCCACCACTGAAGTAGGCGTGGCATCCACGCAGATAGGAAACCCCAGAAAGGAGGTAGTCTGCCACACTCAACACCCACATTGAGTGGTTCAAAGCTTCTTAAAACTCCAGATCCAGAGTCTACAATGCCCTCTTTGGACTTTCAAGAGAATCTTTGTGCAAAAACTACATACACTGACACACACATACATAATCACAAATATATATATATATATATATATATATATATATATATATATATATATTTTTTTTTTTTTTTTTTTTTTTAAAAAAGCCAGGTGTGGTAGTGAATACAAGCATTTAAGTAACAGGAGGATTAGATTACACTCAGCTATTGAGTTTGAAGCCAACCCAACCTGTACAAAAATCTGTACATTTAAGATACATAAATAAATAAGCAACCCAATGATGTGCCTCAACATTTTAAGATAAAAAAGCAAATCGAAATTAGTGGAAGAAAAAGTTAATACAACATGAAACAACGTGCAGTAGATATAACATTATTTTGTTTTGAAATTTCCTTTGTTTCAAAAAATTTAGTCCACTACTCTTTTGTTTCACATCAGGCAACTTCGAGTTACAAGGGCAGAAGGCAGTCAGATTCTTTGCTGCAAACTCCATGCTTTTACATGGCGGCTTTAGCAATAGCATCTTACCATTAAGTTCTGATGATGAGCAAGCAAAGTAATGGCAAGAACTTGTGTTGCTTCCGTGTCTATGGGACCCCCTGCCCAGACCTCAAAGGTTTGATTCTTTGAGAGGACAGACAAGATTGACTTAACTCTTAACCAAGCTAACCAAAAGAAAGAGAGAAGAAACAAATTAATATGCATTGAGGCAAGAAAGACAGTATTACAACAGATACCACTGAAAACCAGGAAATCATTATGCACTATTTTGAACTCATATTCTAGTAAGTTGAAAACATTAAGATGTATATAATTTTCTAAACCTAACAAACTGAAGCAAGACAATATAACAAGCCATCATTGTGGCACATTCTATTATCCCAGGACCAAGGAGAAAAAAGCAGGCATTTCTATGTGAGTTCAGGGTCAGCCTGATTGAAATAGCAAATTCCAGTCCTACCAAGGCTTCTATATAGTTAGGACCCTGAGCAAAACCCAGCAGATTTACTGCTTGGTCCTAACAAACTTTTAAAGTACTTAAATTTACCCATTAAAAAGGAAGAAATATTTCCAAACTCACTCTGAAAACTCAGTAATATCCAGACACTAAAATTAAAGACAAAATAAAACTAAAAAAGAAAAATGGGGAAAAAAGAAAGTGCAAGGCCATTTTCCCTTAATGATGACCATCTTTTCAAAACTCAATTCAAAGTCCACTTGAATCTATCATCCTTCATAAAAATCTCCAGACATTCCAAATTGTAGAAAATTTTCTCTCCCTTCACCTGAAATATAGAAATATTTGCTATCAACTAAGATATAGCCACTATTGAATAAGTCAACTGCTCTAAGCAAGGGAAACAGTCCATAATATTAAAATATCTATTTCATATCATTTTTTGCACAACATTTGTGTTGAAATAAAATCAAGCTGTTATTATTAATTAGCCAACATAGTTCAACACTTTGGTCCTCATAGTATTCTTAAAGCTCTTACAGATGACATAACTGTCATCCTATCAGATTAAACAACGTTGGTAACCTTCTGTGAGAGCAGCAAGCAGAAACATCTTCTGGGATTGGGAACCGAGCTTTGCCTCTCTGCTGAGCTTCCCTCTGTGAGTCAGAGAACATGGGAAGCATAACAGCCAATGTTTGTTAAGTATTCACTGTAAGCCAGGCACCACATTAAGTACTTCATACAGGAATGTGTTTAGCTTTCTAATCCCACTGCTGGATGAACCTTATCATTACCCTGATTTCAGAAAGAACTGAACAATGAAGAGACTAAGGAACTTGTGCCCTAAAGCAAGCAAATGGCCTAACCAGAGCCTAAAATCATTATCTTCTTACTGCTGACAACAGTAAGATCTTAAGGTTTTATCTTATCAACGTCTAGGAAGAGTCTGTGTCCTTCTCCATCATTAAGACTTCTCAAACTTACAAACTTCATGACCTTATTTCAAACAAGAAAAACTCATCTGGCCTTGTAATGAGGAGTGTGCACCCTAAGGGTACATACCTATGATTAGCTAACAAGAATGAAAATTGGGTAAGATGGAGAACAGAACTTTCTGAAAAAATAACTGTGGCCAAATCTACTAGTCAAATAGGCTCTTACAAGTTTAGAAGAGACCTGATCCAGTGATAAAATGTATGCTCAGCCTGTAAAATACTCTGGGTTCAACTTTAGGCATAGAAAAGAGGGAGAACTATTTACAGGAAATAACTTGGTTTTAATGGATGACATCCCACAAAAACAAAACAAGGAGCAGGTTTACTTTTAATGTCGATTGTATTTTTGAAAAATCAGTATCATATAACCTGGAAAATGATTTAAATTGTTGGACAAATATATTTCATGCTTATAATCTCAGGACTTGGGAGGATGAGAAATGAGAATTTTCTCAAGTACAAGGGTAGCCTGATCTACACAGTGAATTCCAAATCAACATGGAATATAGTAATACCATGTCTCAACAAGCAAAGATAAGAAAATTATATCCCCCAAAGGATTAATTTCTAATGTTATTTTTCTGAGAGTTATCATTACAGAGCTGTTGACCAAGAGACCTGGAAAATTTAGAGCAGCAGTAAAAGTCAGACATGGTAACATCTGCCTATAAATATGCATAGCACTTGGGAGATGGAAGACAGATCAGGAACTTGATGTTAGCCTGAGATCTTTTCTAACACACACACACACACACACACACACACACACACACACACACACACACAAAATGTCTTTGAGTATATGCTTCTCCATCTTACTTCACTAGCCAACTCCAAATAAGAGACTAATTGTTTTGTTCCTTCTTAATGAAAAGCCTCTATATGGTTTTAAAAGCTTTAAATTGAAACAATAAAAATCAGCAATAAAAATATGCTGCAATATTCCAAAGTCTATCGAGGGTCTAAAATTAGCTCAAAGCGCTATTGCCTTGCCACCTGGTGTCCCCTAGGAATTGGTTTCAAGATTTGTGCAGATAACGCATCTGTGCATATGCAAAACTCTTATATAAGGTTGGTATAATAGCTCCACAGAACCTATGTGCATCCCCTTGTATACTTGAAATCATTTCTTATAATACCTCAGCAATGTAAATGCTAGTAGAAATATGCTGAACTATATTTTTTTAAGGGACTAAGGCAAAAATGGCTATTTTTATATAGAGGTAATGACTTTTTCATACAGTTATGTTTTGGTTTGGCTTAATTTTGTTTTGGAGACAGTCTTGCTCTATAGTCCAGGCTGGTTTTGAACTCATGCCAATCCTTATGAGATGCAGGCTTCAAGTATTTTTGATCTATACTTTTTTTGAATCTGATGACATGGAAACATTATTATTATTATTATTATTATTATTATTATTATTGTTATTACTGAAAAGTTTGAATTTCAAAGCAAAATAAAACAAACAAACTACAATGTACCATACCCAACCCTGCTATTTTGTGGAAAGAGGTCTTTCTGCCTTAAGGCACAAGGACAATATAGAAGAGATATGAGCAGAAAGCCAGATGGGTCAGGGTTAGTCAAGGTTGCTAGGAGAACCACAGAGAAACTACACAGAGAGCATGGGCTTCCAAGAGTAGCCTTTAATCTACTTCTTCCATGTGGCAGGCATCCACATCACCTCAGTAGGGATCTCATCAGAAACATCAGCACTGGAATTCTCCACTGTCACTTCATCTTCATCAATCTGCAGGCCCAGTTTGATCATGCAGTAGATGCGGTTGGAGTGGGTTTGAGGATCTTCAAATGAGTAGCCAGAGGAGAGCAGAGTAATTTCAAACAGCAGCACCACCAGATCTTTGACAGCTTTGTCATTTTTGTCTTGCTCAGCCTTCTGCTGCAGGGTCTCCACAATGGGGTGGTCAGAATTGGTCGCTAGGTAGGTTTCACCACTATTTTGTCCATTATAGAGTTGTCTAACAGTTTTGGGGCCTTGATGGTCCACTCCATATTGGCTGTTCAGCTGTAGGTGCTTGTTACAGTGCAGCAGAGTGAAGAAACAAGCCTACCTACGATTGCCACTCTTCAACCTTCTTTACCAAGATCTCCTTCATAAGCTTGCAGAGATTCTCAAACTTTACCTTGCTCTCCTCCATTTTCTTTTCTTCCTCATCCTCTTGTAGCTCCAGGACTTCCTTTGTCACTGAGATCAGGCTCTTTCCATCGAATTCCTTGAACTGCTGTACATAGTACTCATCAATAAGTTCAGTCATAAACACCTTCTCAACACCCCACTTCTGCACACACTTCACAAAAGGCCACTTGCTTTTTACTCTCAGCAGTGTTATAGTAGATGGAGTTCTGTCTCCTTCATTTGAGATACATACTCTGACAGGGAAGTCATCTTATCTCCAGACTGAAAGGTATGATAGTGAAGAAACTCAAGACAGGTGGCAATGGCCAGTGGAATCTTACTCAGAGAAGCACTCAAGGCACTTATTCACAAAGTTTTGCAGAGGACTTCAGGGTCTTTTTATGTTGGAACATTCCTTGGGAGATAGATACTCATGGACAGGTCTTCAGAGTCAACTACAGCATGGATAAAGTTGAGGTACTGAGGTATCAGCTCATTATAGCTATCCATGATGAACATACAGTTTGATGTGGTTTTTCTTGTTGTTCTAAAAAATGGTCAATGGAAGTTTACTGGTGAATGAAGAGTGATATCCTGATTCCCAACTGACTCTACAGAAAAATGCTTGGCTGCCAAGTGGTCCTCCCAATCATGAGGTTATTACAGAATTCACCATATTCCTCTTGAGTGATGTCATCTGGGTTTCTGATCCAAATGGGCTTTGTCTTATTCAGCTCTTTCTGAACAATGTATTTCTCCTTAACCTTCTTTGCTTTCTTTTTCTTATCTTCACCGCTATCATCCTCCTTTGATCTTACATCTTCCATCTTAGGCTTCTCCACATCATCCTTATCTGCCTCCTCTTTCTCAGCCTTTTCTTCCTCTGCCTCATCATCAGTGATATCTTTCTCTTGCTTTTCTCCAAGTAGAGGGTAATGGGATGGCCTGTGAATTATGAACTGCAAGATTTTCTTCCCCACTTCTTTGGCCCTCCTCTCCTCTAAATATTATGCTTTGTCTTTGAGGTAAAGGACCACTTTGGTACCCTGGCTAATAGGCTTATTGTGGTCTGCATGAACTGTGAAGGATCCACCAGCAGAAGACTTCCAGGCATAATGGTCATCATCATTGTGCTTTGTGATCACCACCATTTTCTCTGCTACTAGATAGGCTGAATAGAATCCAACACTATGTCATGGAGATGCCTGCACAAGCCTGGAGAGCCTCCAGGAATTCCTTTGTACCAAACTTAGCAATGGTTCCCAAGAAATTTATGAGGTCAGCCTTGGTCATAACAATGTCTGTGTCCACCAAAGTCAGCGTGTGCTCCTGAGGGTTCAGGATATTGTCAACTTTCAGCTCTTCTCTTCCGTCTAACTTGGAAGGGTCCCTTAGACTCCCAAACCAAATCTTTTCCAAAGCATCAGAAACATTGGAGATCCCAAAGGAAAATTTCCTTGTTTGATGAATAGAAAGTATTGATAAGGGACAGGAGCTGGGTGATTTCTTTCTGAAAGGCAAAGGTCTCCACTTCTTCCTCTCCATGGTGCACTGCCTCAGGTGTCTTGACAGGAAAGCCAAGTAGTAGTAAAGATCAGGGAGTACCCAGACCATGTCCCACTCACACAGCAAACCTAGGCTGTGTGGGGAGTGACTCAAGAGAGCTGACATGGAAACTTCTAATAAAGAGTTCAGTACAAAATGTACTGAAACATCCAAAAGACTGAACCAGTGCTTAAAGAGCTGCTAGTCAGGTCCCCAGGATAAGGTGAGGGCAAGAGTTGCTCCTTTTGGAGCCAAGGAGGAACAGAGCATGAGAGAGACCTGTACAGGGTTGCCCTGCTAACGAAGACTTAGTGCCCTGAGGTCATCTTCCCTGAGGTACTCCAACATATTACCCAAGGGAGACCAGACTGTACTTGGAATAGAACCATCTGTATGTCAGAGTCTCCTCACATTTATGTGCCGGGTCATAAGGCTCTTTGTTCAAGCATGGGAGACAATAGCCTTGAGAAGCACAGAATTCTCTCCAGGGACCTTAGCCCTAAAGTTCCAGGCTTCAAAAGTATTCCTGGTGTCTACCATCAAGTTTTTATTTGCAGTGTTCGAGATGTCAGTGATGATTAATTGGGAATTATACTTTTGGCAAAGATTGGTTATCTTCAAAGGGAAAGGCATGGACTGTGCAGGCTAATAGACCCATTATACAGCATGAATCCAAGAAGCAGGGAAATTTAACAGGAAATTTACAGAAGATTATTCATGTTAAGTTGAAGAACCTTTTTTATGTAAAAGTTATAACACGTCATTGAGATAGGTTTATCAGTGAAATACACTTACCTGCAAACATCCTTATTTCATTTTTTAGTAAGTTGAATCATATTTCATAGTGGATATGAACCACATTTTGCTATCAATGTGTTGGCTGAAAGATGTTGAGGTTGCTTTCATTTCCAAGCTGTTGAAATATAGAACAACAATGAACCTGAGCACGAATCTCTGGGGTAGGAGGTCCAGTCCTTTGGAGCTATGCCAAGGAGTAGAGCTAGGTTATATGGTAGATTTATTTTTAGAATGTTGTGAATTCTCCACACTGATTTTGAGAGTTTGCAATCCCACCAACAGTGAACAAAGATTCCCTCTTCCTCACAAACCCTTCAAAATCTGTTGTCAGGAGTTTTGTTGATTATTACCCTTCTGTGCAATGAGATGTCCCTCAGATGGGAATACATTTTGTAGAGGAACTGCAGACATCAGGCAAGTAAAAAGGGACCATTACTAGGGTCAGAAGTTTGGGAAGCAATTGAGAGGAGAACAGCAGGATACCAAGGATCTGATGAGGGAAGTAGAAAATGCGGGGAGGGGTCTCTTGTTAAAGGAGGGAAATACATATAGAAGAAGATAAAATAGCAGTAAGCATGTCTCAAAAAGACATAAGGAATAATGCTATTAGCAAAAAACACTAATACATGAACATTTATGTATAAATAAACATACATAATTTAAATTAAATGTTCTAATCTGGACTGACACTGCTCCTTCAAAAAGCCAAAGACCAGCTTACAAAAACTCCAATACCTGGCATAAGAATTCCTCTTCTAACACCTGAAAAAATGTTCAACATCCTTAGCCATCAGGGAAATGCAAATCAAAACATCCCTGAGATTCCATCTCACACCAGTCAGAATGGCTAAGATTAAAAATTCAGGTGACAGCAGATGCTGGCGAGGTTGTGGAGAAA
>NC_034594.1:123132924-123140059 GCF_900095145.1 Mus pahari
AATAATAATAATAATAATAATAATAATAATAATAATAATAATAAAACAAAACAAAACAAAAACAAAACAAAAAACAATTCCTCTTCTGAGTTGCTCTGGGTTGCTCAAGAGACTCCAAAACATTACAGGTTACCAATATTGCCCTTGGTTTTTCAACACAGGTAGAAGAACAAAGGTTCCTTATTGTAGAAACACCACACACTTCAGATGTGGGGTCCAGGGGCCCCGAGCTGAGCTGAGCTGTAAGCCTCCTCCCTGGGGAGTAGATTTTATGGTACTGGATGGCACCTTGAAATCTTCCAAAAGAGAGAATCAACCGACAGTCGTGTCCAGAATTGATGCCTACTGGCCACAGCAATGATCAACAGGGCATCATAACCTATATCTTGGCAGTCACCAACAGCTCTCTAATTTGACCTAAGACCCACTCAACAAGAGGAAAATCATACCTGGTAATGGAAACCTAGCTGTAGGCTTAGATTTTTCTCTAAACCTACTTTATTTAGGGTTCTTGAACACTTCAACATTTCTTCTAATTCAATGACTGAAAAAGAAGGCTTATAAGAAAAGGGTTTGGTGGGCCTGTTTAGAAGTAGCTCTTTGGCAGCGATTTCACTCTTCAGTGTCAGGATACCAGCAGTCCAGTCCAATAGCAAACAACAAACATGAATCAGTAGCAGTCCTCTGTCCAGCAGAAACTACAAGCCCCGCCCAGACCCCTCAGCCGAATCAGCATGAGTCAGCAGAATCAACCAGAATACCAAGAGAAGGACTTTGGCACATTTCTCTCTGCAAAGTGAAGACCAGGGAAAACCAAGGAAGACTAGCAAAGTGTTGCAGGAGAGACAAGGGGCCAGACATGGTAAGTCTTGGATAGGACTGTGCATTACTCCCAGTGACACAGGACAATCACGTTTTCTATTGAGAGGTAACTTAGCACAGCAATCACTCATTTTGTGCACGGAATTCAGAGCTTGTCACACTTCTGAGGACACTTCTGTCCATCACAGGAAGTACCCCCTTTCTATTCTACAATCACTCTATTCTTTCTTCATTTTTCCTTTCCTTTTCTCCTTTTCATTCTCTGTCTTTTATTTATTTCTCTATTGATTGGGAGTTTTGTGTTTGTTTTGAAACAGGGTGTCACTCTGTATCCCTAAATGGCCTTGCACTCAGAAACTCAGGCTAGCCACCAACTCAAGGAGATCCTCCTGCACAAATTTGCTTAATGGCAGGATTACATAATCACCTGGTTACATAATGTAAGTTGCCAAGCCAACCTCCCGAGCAGTCACTTTCCGCTGGCACCTGTAACATTGAGGTGCTACCTGTCTTTTTGATCTTTCACAAACACTTCTTTAAAGTTATGATAGACTGAAAGGTTTATATCTTGTCTGCTATGTTTCTTGTGTGACTGCCCCATGACAAATGACAGAGGTCAATGAAGCTATAATTTGTCTTGGTGGTGGTATCTTACAAGTGTGTTTTTGTAAACTGAGGCATGGGGGTGGAGATGAGTCACTGCAGCCATACAATGAGTCAGTCCCTGGAAGAAAAGGATCATGCAGGGCATTGTGCTGAGTCTCCCTACCCTTGTTCTGTGTTGCCACTCACTGTTTAGACTTTCCCTCCTATCAGAGGTCTCCCCGATGGAAACAGCCCAGGGGAGGAAATCCCTGTGTTTGTAGACTCATTTTGGAAAAGAAAGCTTTGTATGTTTGTGTTTGATAACACTGTTATAGTTACTAAACCATGGGCTCATGGTTCTGGAATCCTGTGGAATTCCAATGTGCACTCACAGGCTGCTCTGCTCTGCCTTCTCTTCTGGTCAGACTGCTCTTGGGTAGCAGAAGTTAGTCAGTGACTTCCAGTCTAGTTCACACGGAATTCCAGTATCAGTGGGTGTGGAAGGGTAACATGGAGCTACAGTTTTTTTCCTCCATGTAAACTGTTTTTCAAATGTCCATGTAGACATGCAAGAGGATCAACCAGAGAGAAAAATATCAAAAACTAGGAAAGGGTTGAAACTGGTCACTTCAGCAAAATTCTCTTACTCAGGTCTAAAGTTTGGACTTGATTGTTTCCTTTGTCAACCTTTATGTCATCTCTGACAGATTGTCAACCCCAGGGGAGTAGGTTTTTAGATGGTTATGGCAGATGGACAAATTATAGCTTCATTGACCTCTGCCATCTTCTGCTACATGTGCAGCTAAAGACACGAGCTCAGGGGGTACTGGTTAGTTCATATTGCTGTTCCTCCTGTAGGGCTACAGACCCCTTCAGCTCCTTGGGTACTTAGAACCACTGAGTCTTACTGCTAGTCAAGGATATCCTAAATCTGAATAGAAAGCAAGGAAAATATAAAGTGTAAATTTCAATAGACTATTTTCTTTACAAATTTATTTATTCTATGTGTGTATGGATATACATGCACACCACAACCTGTGTGTGGAGGTGGGAGGACAATCATCAGGAATTGGTTCTCTCCTTCCATCTTTGAACCCCAGGAATTAAATTCAAGTTGAACATCAGCCTTGACAGCAAATACCAACTCCTACTAACAATCTTGATGACCCTCAATGCTTTACTTAGGTAGCTGATTAACTAATTTTCACTCTCTTGTTTGTGTTTCTTGGATGATTTTGCAGTTTTATAAGATAACACAAGATATTTTTACCTCTTGTTCTCATTAGCTCTATTTTCAAGTAGCTCATAGAATGGTCAAACTATATTAACCTCACAGCCAGAGAACAGCTGTGGTAGTTGGAATGAAAATGGCTCCCATAGGTCCATAGGGAGCGATACTAAATGTGACCTTGTTGAAATTGGTGTGGCCTTGTTGGAGAAAGTGTGTTTCCTTCATTTCTTCTCCATGCTAGATATAGAATTCTCAGCTGCTCCTCAAGATGCCACCCTACTACAGTGATGATAATGAACTAAATCTCTGAAAATATAATCCAGGTCCAACTAAATGTTTTCTCTTCTAAGAATTGCCATTGCCACAGTTTGTCTTCAGAGCCACAGAAACCCTAACTAAAACAACAACATAATTATTAAACTTTCATGTCCAAGCAGATTAAGTCCAACTCCCCACCCCATTGAGACAGTCTCACTTTGTAACTCTGATGGCTTGGAACTTGCTATGCAGAGCAGTTGGCCTAAAACTCACAAAGATTTGACTGTTGCTCTCTTCTATGTACTAGGATTAAAGGGTGCATAGAATTGAGAGCTTATAATACATTTGCATACAGCTGTATAGCACAGATAACCCGCCATAAAGAGAATTATAATGAACTATACTGTACCTTACATTTCAAAAGAACAATAAAAGTTCCTCCTTTCACTTTCTCTTAAGAAGCCCATTCCTTGGCTGGAATTAGAGCCTACTTCTTCCAGATTCTGGTGTATACTGAAGAGCAGCTGAGATAACCAGCCTTATGGACTGAACAACTACTGGGTTTTTAAACCTTCCATTAGTAGACAGCCATTGAATTAGATGGACCAAAAACTGTAAGCCATTTTAATAAATCTCCTATATATGTTCTATAAATTCTGTTCCTCTAGAAAACTCTTGAGTACCAAATGTTCAAACATCTGAGTCTATGGGGGAAATTATTATTCAAACCACCACATTTGGCTATACATCAAGTTCAAAACCCAACCTGTCCTAGATGACAAAGACTCTTTCTCAAAAGAAAGAAAAAAGAAGAGAGAAAAGAAAAGGTGTTTTTTTTTCCTGCCTAAAAGACAATGACAATACTATACAAACCATTAAAATGTACATATAAATTTTTTAAAGACTTATATTGATGTTGATGTGTGTGTGTGTGTGTGTGTGTGTGTGTGTGTGTGTGTGTGTAAGTATGCTACTTGTGTGTGAAATGCCAGAAGAGGACATCAGATGTACTGAAGCTCAAGTTATTGATGGTTTTGATCTGTCCATGTGGGTATTAGGAAGCATGAAGGTATCCTGTAAGGATAGCAAGCTATCATTACTACTAAAAGCCATCTATCCAGTCCCTGTACACATAATTTATATAACTAGAAATTTGATGCATTTGTTTGCTCTAGGATTCAGTGCTCCACTATCTCAGAACTTCCCCTTTCTATTTACTGTAAGAACCAGGCAAGTGAATGCCTAGACCATGGGGTATGGCCTCAGATAAATCTACACTATCTGTATGCAACTTGCCAGTTAAATTTGCAGTAGCACTCTCACGCGGACACGCATGCAGGCAAAAATACCAATGTGCATAAAATAAAAATAAAGAAGTTATATAAAAAATAAAAACTATAAATGAAGACAGTTGGGAAGAGGAGTAAGAACCATTCCATGGGATCTGGACCTACTGTGCAACTGAGTTCTTTACCAAACTCCTAAGCACTAGATAATGAGTTAGAAAAGTTCCCCCTTTGCAAAGATAAAGTCAAACCCACCCCATCTTTAAAACTAAGTAGCCAACATCAACAAAAACTCTGAACTGAAAATTGGTGTTCGCCAAGTTCATGACTGTGGCTAAGAAAAGGTCTACATTGGCAAAGCCAGGAAGTTAGGAGATATGATGAGCAACACTGGGAAGGAATGTTTCATCGTGGTACTGAGTGAGAGCGAATAGATTAGGCCTGACTTCTGAAAGAACTTACAAGCATATGAGGTGGTGTGTAAACAACTCTGGTTGCTCAACACCTACAGGAGACTTGGGTATTTAAAGACAGCTGTTTTCTTATAGACCCCAGGACCACCAGCCTAGGGATGGCTCCACTCACAATGGGCTGGTACCTCCCCTAATCAATTACTAATTAAGAAAATGCCATAGAACTGGACCTTTTCTTAAATGAAGTTTCCTCCTTTCAGATGATTCTGGCTTTTGTCAAGCAGACTACCCGGCACAACTCCATCCTTAGGAAAAACAAATGAACTTAGTAGATGCACCTTATCTTGGAAGCCACAATCCCCTTGAAAGTACCATAATAATAAGGGCAGTCCTGTGCTTTTTCCAACTCTGATCTTAGTGTGAATAAGGGGATTCCAGATGGAACATCTTCTGTTCTTGTAAGAGAAGCAGGTTGTGGCTACAGAAGCCTTGAGTTGACAGGAGTGTCTAAAGTCTCTTCCAGTGGCAAAGAGTTACCTTCTGGATATCATCTCAGCTACAGTGTCTCCCAAAATCTTTTCAGAAGGAAGACTGGGAAAATGAACAATGTCCAAAAGACAGAGCCTGGGAAGAACGTACAAAGTTCTTGGTCCAAAGGAATAAAGTCAAATGTGAATTAAGAGATTTCCAGTCTCAGGGCCAAGAAGCTCTACACAATGAACCCACAACAGGGTTTCATAGTCTTCAAGACCTTTTATCCATTCCCTGGTAAAGAAACTGGGCAGAAAAGAATGGTGTCAATAATGTGTCACTTTTCACTCTTAAGCCAACAGAACATAGAACTTTAAAACTGTAGCAGTAGAGATTATAACTATTACCAATTTACTGCACTTGGGTCAAGAGATGGTGTCAGAATAATGGGTCTTTATAAAGCTTGAGATAACTTTGTGTTGTCCAATAAAATACATTCATTCAAAGTACATGATGATTGTGTGCTCTTGTGATCCTAGGACTGGTGAGAACGATTAGGAATTTAATACCATTTGTGACTACCTAGAGATGGGAAGTCAGCCTGGACTACACAAGGTCTTACATGAATGGGAAGTACACTGATAATCCAGTCACTTATAACTGCAGAGGCAGGTTGATCTATGAGTTCAAAGCCAGTCTGGGCTACAGAGTGAGCCCAGGATATCTTAGATTACAGTGTGAGACCAGGTCTCAAAAACAAACAAAAAACTAAAAAGAACCTCAATTAAAATATCAGAAACAGCTGGGCATGGTAGGTAATATATGCCTATAATTCTAAAATTTAAAAAGTTATAGCAGAGTTGTGAGTTTGAGGCCAAATCTAGGATGTACAATAAGACTTCACATTACATACATAAATACATAAATAAAGAAGTCATTTCCCTGGCCATTGATTTTTGTTCTTACATTTTTCACTCAGCATTTTAAACATGGCACTATTGGATAACTTATTTGACTTTTCATTTATTATAATATAGAATTATACATTTTTGAATTTTTTGAAACATGATTTCTCTGTATAGCCCTGGTTGTCATGGAACTCAACTCTGTAGACCAGGTTGGGCTTTAACTCAGAAATTAGCCTACCTCTGCATTTGCTTCCCAAGTGCTCGGGTTAAAGGCATGAGCCATAATGCCTAATAAATGATTCTTTCTTATATACTGATATTTATAGGCCCTCTATATAAATCGTCATAAATGAACTATTTCCTGGTACCTCTTGCAGTTTTCTCGGATTATACCAATGCCATTGTGCATCTTAAACCAGCAGAATAATTTAAGCCAATAAACTAGTATTCATCTAACTTTTATTAGTTCACTTGTGATACAAGATGATTTTTTTAAAAAGTCTTGTCCTTAGGGTTGAAGAGATGACTCAGCAGGTCAAAGCAATGCTCTTGCTGCTACTGCTGCTGCTGTTCCTCCTCCTCCTCCTCCTCCTCCCCCCTCCCCCTTTTCCTCCTCCTTCTCCCCTCCTCTCCCCCCTCCTCCTTCTTCATCTTCTTCTTCTCCTTGAGACAATGTATAACTATGCACCCATGACTGCCCTGAAACTGGCTATAGAGTCCAAACTGACCTCAAACTTGACAGTGATCCTATCTCCTCCAGAGTGTTGGGATTATAGGACTGTACTATGATGCCTGGCTTCAATTTTGTTTTTGAGATGGTTTAACTGTGTAGCCGAGGGTAGAATCAAACCTAATGATCTTCCCACCTCAGCCTCCCCATTTCTGATTTTCCTGGGATTTTCAGATGTTTTCAATACTACTTATACAAATGATTTAGATTACAGATGAGAATATGGCAAATTGGGATAATTCCAGTGGTGTGCTTATTTATTTTTTATTGGTTATTTTATTTATTTACATTTCAAATATTATCTCTGTACTGCCTAATTTTGTGTCAACTTGACACAGGCTGGAGTTATCACAGAGAAAGGAGCTTCATTTGGGGAAATGCCTCCATGAGATCCAACTGTAAGGCATTTTCTCAATTAGTGATCAAGGGGG
>NC_034594.1:123140439-123157949 GCF_900095145.1 Mus pahari
GTTTGTGCAGGAATAGAAACCCTGACTAAGACAATCTCCCTTCCAAGTCTCCCCTCCACATGCCCCCTATCTCCTCATCCCTCTCCCTGCCTCTTTGAGAGTGTTCCCCCACCCACCCCTGCCTCTGCAACCTAGCATTTCCCTATCCTGGGTCATCAAGCCTACACTGGATCCAGGGGCTCCTCTCCCAGTGATGCCAGATAAGACAATCCTCTGCTACCTATCCAGCTGAAGCCATGGGAATCCCTGGTGTATTCTTTGAGGTGGTTTAGTCCCCGGGAGCTTTGGGAGGGAGGGGGTTTGGCTGGTTGAAATTCTTGTTCTTCCTATGAGGTTGCAAACCCCTTCAGCTCCTAGAGTAATTTCCCCATTGGGGTCCACACACTCAGTCCAAAGTTTAGATGTGCACATCCACATCTGTATTGGTCAGGACCTGGCAGAGTCTCTCAGGAGACAGCTATATCAGGCTCCTTTCAGCAAGCACTTCTTGGCATCAACAATAGTTTCTGGGTTTGGTGTCTGCATGTGGGATGGATTCCCAGGTGGGACAGTCTCTGGATGACCTATTATTCAGTCTCTGCTCCACCTTTGTCCTTGTATTTCCTTGATTAATTTGTCCCCCCTTCAAAGTAGGACTGAAGCATCCACTCTTTGTTCTTCCTTCATCTTGAGCTTCTTGTAGTCTCTGAGTTGTATCGTGGGTATTCCACACTCTTTGCCTAATATCCACTTATCAGTAAGTACATACCATCTTTGTTCTTTTGTGACTTAGCTACCTCATTCAGAATGATATTTTCTAGATACATCCATTTGCCTGCTAATTTCATGAAGTCATTGTTTGTAATAGCTGAGTAGTACTCCATTTTGTAAATATAACACATTTTCTGAATCCATCCCTCTGTTGAGAGACATCTGGGCTGTCTCCAGATTCTGGCTATTATAAATATGGCTACTATAGACATAGTACAGCATGTGTCATTATTACATGTTGGAGCATCTTCTGGGTGTATGCCCAGGAGTGTTATAGCTGGGTTCTCAGGCAGCACTATGTCCATTTTTCTGAGGAACCACCAGACTGATTTCCAGAGTGGTTGTACCAGCTTGCAATTCCACCAGCAATGGAGAAATGTTCCTCTTTCCCTACATCCTCATTAGCATCTGCTGTCACCTGTGGTTTTGACCTTAGCCATTCTGACTGGTGTGAGGTAGAATCTCAGAGTCGTTTTGATTTGCATTTCCCTGATGACTAAGGATGTTGAGCATTTCTTTAGGTGCTTCTGGCCATTTGGGTTTCCTCTGTTGAGAATTCTCTGTTTAGCTCTGTTTCCCATTTTTTTAAATAGGATTATTTGGTTCTATGAAGTCTAACTTCTTGAGTTCTTTGTATATATTGGATATTAGCCCTCTATCAGGTGTAGGATTGGTAAAGATCTTCCCCAATCCATTGGCTGACATTTTGACCTATTAATAGTGTGCTGTACTTTACAGAAGCTTTGAAATTTTATAAGGTTCCATTTATGAATTCTTGATCTTAGAACATAAGCCATTGGTGTTCTGTTCAGGAATTTTCCCCTGTACACATGTGTTTGAGGCTTTCCCCCACTTTCTCTTCTATTAGATTCTGTGTATCTGGTTTGATGTAGAGATCCTTGATCCACTTGGACTTGAGTTTTGTGCAGGGAGATATGAATGGATCAATTTGCATTCTTTTACATGTTGACTGCCAATTGAACCAGCACCATTTGTTAAAAATGCTGTTTTATTTCCACTGGATAATTTTATCTTCTTTGTCAAAGATCAAGTGACAATAGTTATGTAGGTTCATTTCTTGGTCTTCAGTTTTATTCTACTGATCTACCTGCCTGCCACTATACCAATACCATGCAGTTTTAATCACTATTGCTCTGTAGTACAGCTTGAGGTCAGGAAATCTGATTGCCCCAGATGTTCTTTTATTGTTGTTCTTTTTCCACTAACCTTGGATTTTAGTTATTCCAAATGAACTTGAGTATTGCTCTACCTTTTTATTTTTTTAACAAATAAAATATATTTAAAAATATACAAGTCAGTATTGACTTTTATATGACATCAAAACAATTTATAATATACATGATATCTTCTGAAGCTAAAAGTAATATGCACTCAGCAGTTTTTAAATCCATTTGGAACATTAAACATGATAGAAATAGAAAAAATATTTTATGAAGTCCTCTATGAAAAGAAATGGTGACAAGTCCCTGATTAGACAGAAACCATTCTATCTCCAAGGGAAAATACATAGCATAACTGTAGCTTAGTAGAATAAATTGGGTAGTGTTCCTTCTGTTTGTATTTTGTGGAATAGTTTGAAGAATATTGATATTAGATCTTCTTTGAAGGTCTGATAGAATTTTGCACTAAAATGATCTGATCCCGGGCTTTTTGTAGTTGGGAGACTTTTAGTGGCTACTTCTATTTCTTTAGGGGTTATAGGACTGTTTAGATGGTTTATCTTATCCTGAGTTAACTTTTCGTATTTGGTATATGTCTAGAAAATTGTCCATTTCATCCAGACTTTCCAGTTTTGTTGAAATTAGGATTTTGTAGTAGGATCTGATGATTTTTTAAATTTCCTCAGTTTCTGTTATTAAATTACACTTTTCATTTCTGGTTTTGTTAATTTGGATACTGTCTCTGTGCCCTCTGGTTAGTCTGGCTAAGGGTTTATCTATCTTGTGGATTTTCTCAAAGAACCAGCTCCTGGTTTTGTTGATTCTTTGTAGAGTTCTTTTTGTTTATACTTGGTTGATTTCAGTCCTGAGTTCGATTATTTCCTGCCATCTATTCCTCTTGGGTGTATTTGCTCCTTTTGTTCTAGAGCTTTCAGATGTGCTATCAAGCTACTAGTGCATGCTCTCTCCAGTTTCTTTTTGGAAGCACTTAGAGCTATGAATAATCCTCTTAGCACTGGCTTCGTTGTGACCATAAGTTTGGGTACATTATGCGTCATTTTCATTGCATTCTAAAGTCTTTAATTTCTTTCTTTATTGCTTCCTTGACAAAATCATCAGTGAGTGGGGTGTTGTTCATCTTACATGTCTGTATATGTGAGCTTTCTTTGTTTTTGTTGCTATTGAAGACCAGCCTTAGTCCATGGTGAACTGATGGGACGCATGGGATTATTTCAATCTTCTTGTATCTGTTGAGGCCTGTTTTGTGACTGATTATATGGTCAATTTTGGAGAAAATACCATGAGTTACTGAAAAGAAACATGAAAATGTTTTAGCATGTTCTATAGATATCTGTTAAATCTATTTGGTCCGTAATTTCTGTTAGTTTCAATATTCTTCTGTTTAGTTTTATTTCCATGATCTGTCCATTGATGAGAGTGGGGNNTTGAAGTCTCCCACTATTATTGTGTAAGGTGCAATGTGTGTTTTGAGCTTTAGTAAAGTTTCTTTTATGAATGTGGGTGGCCTTGCATTTGGAGCATAGATGTTCAGAACTGAAAGGTCTTCTTGGTAGATTTTTCCTTTGATGAGTATGAAGTGTCCTTCCTTATCTTTTTTGATAACTTTTGGTTGAAAATTGATTTTATTCAATATTAGAATGGCTACTCCAGCTTGTTTCTTGGAACCATTTGCTTGGAAAATTGTTTTCTAGCCCTTTATTCTGAGGTAGTGTCTGTCTTTGACAATGATGTGCATTTCCTGAATGCAGCAAAATGCTGGGTCCTGTTTTCATATCCAGTCTGTTAGTTTATGGCTTTTTATTGGGGGAACTGAGTCCATTGATGTTAAGAGATATTAAAGAACAGTGATTGCTGTTTCCTGTTATTTTTGATGCTATTTTTATGTTTGTGTGACTATCTTCATTTGGGTTTGATAAAAGAAGATAACTCTCTTGCTTTTTCTATAGTGTAGTTTCCCTTCTTGTGTTGGTGTTTCTATCTATTATCCTTTGTAGGGCTGGATTTGCAGAGAGATGTTGTGTATATTTGTTTCTGTCATGGAATATCTTGGTTTCTCCATCTATGGTAATTGAGAGTTTTACTGGGTATAGATAGTAGCCTGGGCCAGCATTTGTGTTCTCTTAGAGTCTGTATAACATCTGCCCAGGATCTTCTAGCTTACATAGTGTCTGGTGAGAAGTCTGGTGTAATTCTGATAGGTCTGCCTTTATGTTACTTGATATTTTTCCTTTACGGCTTCTAAGATTCTTTCTTTTTTCTGTGTATGCATTTGGTGTTTTGAGGAATTTCTTTTCTGAACTAATCTATTTGGAGTTTTGTAGGCCTCTTGTATGTTTATGGGCATCTCTTTCCTTAGGTTAAGGAAATTTTCTTCTCTAATTTTGTGGAAGATACTTACTGGCCCTTGAAGTTGGAAATTTTCACTCTCTTCTATACCTAGGTTTGGTGTTCTCACAGTGTCCTGGATTTCCTGGATGTTTTGGGTTAGGATTTTTTTTTTGCATTTAATATTTTACATTTTTTTGACTGTTGTGTCAATGTTTTCTATGGTATCTTCTGCACCTGAGATTCTCTCTTTTATCTCTTGTATTCTGTTGGTGATGTTTGCATCTATGACTCCTGATCTTTCCTCGGTTTTCTATTTCCAGGGTTGTCTCCCTTTGTGATTTCTTTATTGTTTCTATTTCCATTTTTAGATCCTGAATGGTTTTGTTCAATTCTTTCACTTGTTTTTTGTGTTTTCATGGAATTCTTTAAGCGATTTTTGTGTTTCCTCTTTAAGGGCTTCTAGCTGTTCACTTGTGTTTTCCTATATTTCTTTAAAGAAGTTATTTATGTCCTTCTTAAGATCCTCTATCATCATCATGAGATGTGATTTTAAATCAGAGTCTTGCTTTCTGGTGTGTTGGGATATCCAGGGCTCGCTGTGGTGGGAGAACTGGGTTCTGATGATACCAAGTAGCCTTGGTTTCTGTTGCTTATGTTCTTGCCCTTGCCTTTCACCATCTGGTTATCTCTGGTGTTAGCTGGCTTTACTCTCTCTGACTGTGGCTTGTCCCTTCTGCAAGTTTGTGAAAGTACTTCTGGGAGACTAATTCTTTCCAGGCAGAATTTGGGTATAAAGAGCTGTGACACAGGGTCAGCTCTGGCATGCAGACTGAAACCTGATGGATCCTGTCCTGAGCTGTTCTTTGGTTCCTGTGTCCTGATGGCTTTGGGCAGGTCCCTCTTGGTCCAGGTATTTGAGCAGAAGTGGTGGTCTCACACGTACTCAGAGGCATGTCAGGCTCCTAAGAGACCAGCTCTCTTCCTGCAGGATTTGGGCATGGAGAACTGTGGGACAGGATCAGCTCTGGAAGCAGACAGAAAATGGAAGGATCCTGTCCCGGGCTGCTCCTTGGTTCCTGTGTCCTGAGGGCTCCTTACAGGTCCCTCAGAGCAGAGTAGTGGTCTTACCTGTGTTCCCAGTAATGTCAGCACTCCTGGTATGATTTGGTAGTAGAGAACTGAGGCACAGGGTCAGCTCTGAGACACAGACAGAAACCTGAAGCAGTGGTGCACTTGTTAATGGAACTTTATCTCTCTTCTGTGTTGGGGATGCAAAAAAGTTCCCTGACTGTCAAAGAAAGAAATTGGAATGTGCACTTCTAGATACAATGCATTTCCTGTATGAATACTGGATGGATTTGGCCTACAGGAGGCACTGGCAGAGCTACAAAAGACACAAGGGCAGTTTCCTCTCATGTGTCTTCCTTGCCAAACTGCCCCAAGCTGATTGAATTCCTTCAATGAAAGTCATGATCCTTTTAAGCAGCCTCCTGCACATAGTCTCTTTCATTAGATACCAATAATGCCATCCACCTTTTACTACTTCATTCAAGCCTGTAGGTGGTAAAGTCTTATCACAACATTGTGCTCTCCCCTTTAGATTTCTAAAATGTGTACAGTTTAGAAGTGAATTTCTCCTGAAAGTAATTTATATTTTACCAATACCCCACTGACGTGAAGGTTCATCCTTATGTCCCGAGCAACAATTCCTGCACAAAGTTAGCTTGCAGATGCCAGCATGTATGTTTTGGCATATATGGTATGTGTGTGGAATGGGGGGGGGGGCTAGGAGGGGGGTAAATAGGGAATCCCCTCTCCATATAACTGATGTTGCGGTTGATATTCAGCTAAGTGTTTCCTGAATGGATCTGAAGTTCTGAACCTAAGAAATGGGATCCAGCAGCCTACCTGATCAGGTACAGAGATTCTGCTTCTTCAGAAGCAATTTTGAGAATACACATCCTTTAGAGGGGTGTCCATTGCTTTTACTTACCAAAAGTTTCCAACAGAGCAAATCTTAGTAGCCAAAAAAACCTTCTATAGACCCAGAAGTCAGTGTGCTGGTTAGTCAGTAAGCTTTGCCACTGGATTAAAAACAATCATTCTTAAGTTTTAGCCTGTTGTAGTAACATGCACCTTTAACCTCAGCATTCAGGAGGCTGAGGTAGGAGGGTCTCCCTAAATTTGAGGTCAGCCTCAGCTATATGAGGAGTCCCAGGCTCACTAAGACTAAAATAGTAAAACCTGTTTAAACAAACAAAAAAAAATGAACAGTAATTATTTTTCTAACACGTGAGTTAATATAATAAAATCATGTAATTAATCTGGGCCAGGGGTGGCAAAAGCAAGATTAAGAATTGAAGTTTTGTTATTGAATTGATGTTATCATGGCTGGGACGGAACAGTCCTGGAACCATGGTGGTGAAGCATTTTAGACTGGCCAGTGACCATCTCTGTGTCTGCATCTGGAAATAAACATAGCTACCGTTTCTGAGCACTTTATTGCCTATCAACAACTAGGCATTTTAATAACACTAACTCATTTAATTTTCATGAAAAGATGGGCACTGTCCCTGTCAACTCCAGCTCTACCTCTGAATGAGCTGAAACACAGATGTAAGTAACTTAATAACATGAAGCATCTGTTCAGAGCCTGTTCTCTTAACTGTACCAAGTGACTTTCGCCACTGGAGCACCCTCATGCTGAATGTGTCATCTTCAGGGTTTGTCAGCTGAGTCTCCTGATTTGGAGCTCGATTTCCTTCCTGAGACAGAAGAGTAAAAAGCTCCCTCTTGATTTTCATGTCCTGATTTCTCAGGTCACTGATGCACAATACTTTGCCCATGAATCCACTGGACCCTTCCTTCTTCCCTGCCTCTGGAGTCATTTCATAGTAATGCATGACCATTGACATAACACAGGACCACTGACACCTGTGTTTACTTTAGGCTGACAACGTCATTACTCACATTCAATGCTTACTCTGTCTGGATTTCACTTCAGAAAATGCCTCTAGACAACATTCCAGCTCTAAATACCTCATCAGTTACAGAGCTGGGCCTGGAGAGATTACAAACTACCACTGAAACCTCAAAGTTAAAAATTCCATGGTTGACACAATGGCTGTCATGTCATGTCTTATATGGTTCAGGAGGACTTGGGATAGGGTCTCATTCTGTAACACAGGCCTTGAGCTCTCAATCCTTCTGCCTTCATGTGTGTAATACATGGCCTACAAACAAATACCAATACCAAACACAACAGATTATTTCCTTTGTATCTTCCAAAGCTTTTCGATTTTTCCCAATCTCTCTCTCCAATGATACTTCTTTCTATTACTTGATCTAATTGATTCTTTTATTATTTCCCCATTTCTACAGGAACATGTGCATGAGATCTTTTGCTCAGGGAAGGAAGGCTGCTGTCTTCTCAACTTTAGTTTGTTATCTTTGAGGTCCTCTTTGACCCAAAGCAAAATAGGCATTGAAGAAAGTGGTAGCATAATGTCTTGGGAGGAGGAGGCAGCCTCGCTGACAATAGGATCCACGTGTGCTCCAAGTGAGACAAGAAAAAGCAGGATTGTGGTGGGTGATTTTTTTCGACTAATTTAATTACTCTTTAGGGACGAAATTAAAAATAGCCCCTTGATTAAAAATATCTCCGTTCTCCTTTTTTAAATTGAACCAGCATTTGCACAAATGTCACAGCTGGAACAGCAGCACTCAGGACATCAATGCTTCACGGAAAATACAAATAAGTAGCCAGGTCATACTGGGCTGCTTGATCATACTAAAGATAAAGCATCCTTAATTGTCAACAGATGTGTGGACAAAGGTTTTCATTGATTTCCAAATGGTTGATTGATTGACATAGAAACTTCTTTAGATGTGGGGGTAAGGATGAGCGAACAAAAGAGCTAAGGTAGCACACACATGTCACTTTGAATGTTTAACCTAGAAGTTCACTTGATGATGGCTCTTTGTTGAGGCATGTTAAAGAAACATCCATTGTAATTGCTAATGGAAAAGAGTTCTTTGTGATCCATCAGGAGTTGTACTGGCAAGTTAACTTCCTTGCTGTTTGTGTCTCAGGTTTACTTGAAGTATAAATTGTTTGAGAGGTAATCTAAATTTGTTTCAAGCAGTTTTGTTATCCAGAGCTTTTATTAGTTCATTAGGCTTTTTGTCCCAAAGTAGAGTTCAGCACTTTGACTGATGGATAAATGTTTGGGGGCACCTACTTTGTGTTAGGCTCTGTTTATGACAGAGCCTAAGCATGAATGAATAACAAACTCAGCTTGTCAGTCACATGGGAAGTGACTGGCCCATACTTACTTAGCTGTAACATGTTGTTTTTATTCAGAAACAATGGATAAACAAATAGTATGAACTAGTTGCTAATGCTATACCCAACAAATAAAATTACCTTCATCCTAAAAATCTGTTGAATTTTTTTTCTGATTTTTTTAAAGGATATTAAGCAGGACACAGTGTCACACATCTTTAATCCCAGCACTTTGGGAGCCTGAAGCTGGAGGATTACAAGTTGGGAAACAGCCAGAGATACACAGGGAAACCCTGTCTCAAAATAAATAAATGAATGAATGAATAAACAAATAATATTAAAACATTTTATTGAACTCCTAAGCATGGTAGCTGCAAAACCTAGTGAATAAATCACTTTCAGGAAAACCCATAATCCTGTCTTCATTTTGTTGCCAGGGAATACTTCTAAAAATTCCTTTTATTAGGCCACAGAGAACCTTCAAGAAAAATCATTTCATGTAACATTTCCAAGATCCTCTACTTGGAATGAACAAGTTGATTTTTAATCCTTATTCCATACTACAAATCTCTGAGTATGAGAGCCAAACATCAATACGTTCTTTCTCTCTGTTTTATGTTCTCCCCTCTCTTTTTCCCTTGTTCCTTCCTTCTTTTCTTCTCTACCTCCTCCTCCCCCACTTTCCTCTCTCCATTCTTCTCCTCTCTTCCTTTCTTCTCTTCTCCCACCAGTACTACTCCGTTCCTTTTGATTTTCTTTTTGAAATGGACTGTCTCTCTGTGTACCCTAGACTGCCATCAATTTGTGATCCTTAGCCTCCTGATCATGATAATTACAGCCTCAAAACACCACTCCCAATTTTACCAAAACATTTTTTCTAAAGTTCTTCACATGACTTCAATTCCCAGCCAAATTTTCAAACCACTGTTAAAAAGAGATGTGAGGGAAGGGTAAAAAAAAATAGGCGGGAAAGGGGAGGAGGGAGAGGGAGAGGGAGAGGGAGAAGGAGAGAAGGGAGGGAAGGCACTTGGGGTACGTTGTGAAACTCAGAATACTTGTGTTTGCTCATATGCACAGGTATTACCATGCATCATGGTAACTCATTTATGCATGAATCTTTAATAGATGGAAACTTGAGACATCGTTTCCCAGCCATTTTTCTGTGCCCTAGCAACTAGTTGAACGGCTAGTATCTCATAGACAATAAATGTTTGTTACAGAGTAAATGAATGAATGAATTGCCACAGTTAATTATTATTGTTGTTTGTTGTTGTTGTTTGTTTTCAATAAGGTCTTACTAAATCATCCTGGATACTCAGGAAAACCATGTCTCAAGATAAATAAATGAGTAAATAGTAAGTGACATTTCAAGTAGTTAGCCTGGACCTCACTATGGAGACCAGGCTAGTGTTGATCATGCAGAAATCCCCTCACCTCTGCTTCCTGAGTGCTGGGATTAAAGATACCACCACATCTGGATCACCTCGTATTCTTACACAGCGTTCTCTTTTCTTTGGCATTCTCCTAACCGCACTTAATCCTGGCCATGCTTATCTATGCATATACGATAAATTACCTGCATATCTTGTCATGTGTGCCTGCTGCTCATGGAGGCCAGAAGAAAGTACCTGAATGGATCCCCTAGAATTGGGGTTACAGATGAAGCCCAGGTCTTCTGTAAAAACATTCAGTGCTCTTAACTGCAGAACCGTCTTTTAGGCTCTTAACTGCAGAACCGTCTTTTAGGCACTTGAGTATTGCTTATTTTTTAAAACCCTCTTTGAGTTCCTATGGGTTTTTTTTTTGTTTTGTTTTTTGTTTTTTGTAAATTTTCAAATACTTCCTGTCATATATTTGCCATTTAGGAGTAGGTGTTCAAAAACTCTCTTCATGTTGTCTGGTTTTTGGTCTCTATTTTTTCCTTTCAACTGTAGGTGGAAATTCTCTGATGATAGCTGAGCAAGAGACTGATATGTGGTTATAGCAGAATGTCATTAGAAGTCATTATATGACTATAATTCTTTAGCAAAACAATAGGTTTTAGTTTTCTCTTAGATCCATGGCCTATCTAATCTTAGGTTCTTGACTACCTAAGCAATATCAGGGATGTGTTGCATGTCATAGAGTGGACCTTAAGTCCAATTGGCTAGTGGTTGGCTATTCCCACAAGTTTTGTGCCACACTACACTGGGAGGTAGGTCAGCACTGTAGATTAAGGGTTTAATAGTTGGGTTTATGTTTATCTTGCTCCTCTGGTGATATGAAAAGTATCTCCTACTACTATGAACACTGTTCAGTAGGGGTGACAGCTCTAGTTAGACACTGGCTCAACTTTTCTGTGTTCAAAGGTATGTAGGTATTGCCTTTAACAACTTTTTCAAACATATTTATAAAATATTTAATAAAATAGCACACTGAGAGCTAAGGATACAGCTCAGTTTGGCAAAGTGTTAGATTAGTATGAACAAAGCCCTATGTTTCCATGCCCAGCACCAAGTGAAACCTGGCCTGGTAGCTGGCACATACTTAAAATCCTAGCACTAGTTGAAGGTCATCATTTATTACATCATGAGTTGGAGGACAGCCTATAAGAGATTCTGTCTAACTAAATAAAATATCTCATGTCTAAGGATGTACCTCAGTAGCAGAACACTTGCCTGGCATGTTTAAGACCCTGGGTTTGATGCCTAGATTAAAAAGTAAATGAATGAATTGAATGACACATAAAAGGAAATAATACAGAGTGACCACAAGGGCTGAAAGGAATGTACTCTATCATACCAAAGAAGATTTTATTTGGGGAAATTGTTTTGTTTTTTGTTTTTTAATTTGCTGCAAGTTATCTTTTCAGAAACAAAACCACGTGTGGCTGAAGAGATGGCACAGCATTTACGACCGCTGCCTGCTCTTCCACGTTCAATTCCAAGCACCCACATGACAGTTCACAACCATCTGTATTTCAGCTTCAGGGGAATCTGACAGCTTCTGGCCTCTGAGAGAGCACTGTATACATGGCACAGACATGCATGAAGGCAAAACACTGAACACATGAGATAAAATAAGTATTATTTTTAAAAAGGAAACATAAGTTAAACAGCGTCTATTTCATCTTTAAAGGCTGGCATACATGGTGATCACAGCAATACCACTCTTGGGAATATACCCAAAAGATGCCCAGGGGCACATGTTCCACTATGTTCATAGCAGCCTTATTTGTGATAGCCAGAAGCTGGAAACAACCCAGATGTCCCACGACAGAACAATGGATACAGAAAATATGGTTCATTTACACAATGGAATACTACTCAGCTATTAACAATGAGGATATCCTGAGTTTTGCAGGCAAATGAATGGAACTAGAAAATATCATTTTGAGTGAGGTAACTCAGACCCAAAAGGACATGCATGGTTTGTCCTAATAAGTGTATATTAGCCAAAAATAAAAAGGTACGGAATACCCAAGATACAGTCCACAGAACTCAAAAAGGTCAACAAGCTGAAGTGCCCCAGTGAGGAAACCTCAGTCCCACTTGGGAGAGAGAAGAAGGCAGTCATAAGTGGGGAGGGAGGGAGGGAGGGATGGAGGGAGGGAGGGAGGAACCTGGAAAGGGAAAGTGGAGAGGAGTGGGGTAGGGGAAGGAGAGGGGAACCTGATCTGCTATTGGGTGAGGGAAAAGGACTGAAGCCCTGAGGGCCAGAAGAAAGAGTGGTAATAGGCAACCTTGGGAAATAGGAGGTTGGGGGGGGGACCCTCAAGAATGCACCAGAGACCTGGGAGGTGAGAAACTCTCAGGACTCAAAGGGAGTGATCTTAGATGCAATGTCTGACAGTAGGGAAAGGGAACTTAAAGAGCCCACCTCCAGCAGGAAGACAGGGCATCTAATGAGGGAGGGATTTGCCATCCCACAGTCAAAACCCCAACCCATAATTGTTCCTGTCTGAAAGAACTACAGGGGTGGAAATGGAGAATAGTCTGAGGGGGAAAAAAAAACGTCCAGCAACAGGCCCAGGTCAAGGGGAGGTTCCAAAGCCTGACACTATTACTGAGGCTATGGAATGCTCACAAAAAGGGACCTAGCATGACCGCGCTCTGGAAGACCCAACACGCAGCTGAAAGAGTCAGATGCAGATATCTACACCCAACCAATGGAAAGAAGCTGTTGAGCCCTGTGGTTGAATTAGGAAAGGCTGAAAGAAGCTGAGGAGAAGGCTGACCAGCAGTCTCAATTAATATGGACCACCAAGATCTCTCAAACATTGGACCACCAACCAGGCAGCATACACCAGCTGATACAAGGCCACCAACACTCATGCAATAGAGAACTTCCAGATCTGTGTTCATTCAGAGATGATGCACCTAATCATCAAGAGACTAGAGGCCCCAGGGAGTTTAGAGGTCAGGTGGGGTGGGGGATAGGAGGTGGGGATATCCTCGTGGACACAATGGGGTGGGGAGGAGGTTTGGGATGTGGATGAGTGAAAGGGTGGACTGATGAGGGGGGGTGGATAAAATCTGGATTGTAAAAATAAATAAATAAAACATATTTTTAAAAAAGTAGTACTCCTTGCTGGATCTCTCTCTTTCTCTCTCTCTCTCTCTCTCTCTCTCTCTCTCTCTCTCTCTCTCTCTCTCTCTCTCTCTGTGTTTGTTTCTCTCTCCTTCTCTTTCTCTCTCTCTCTCTCTTTTTTTTTTTTCACTTGAGACAATGTGCAACTATGTAGGCCAGGCTGGCTTTGAACTCACATAGATCCACTGCCTCTGCTCCCCAGTGATGGGATTAAAGGCGTGTGTTACCAAGTCTGGTCCTATTGTTGACCCAATATTGTTAGTACTGAGCTCTGAGAGCTCTTTGTAGACTCTGGATGTCAGCTCTTCAGAGCCCTGGACAGCAGCTTTAAGGAAGACGGCAGTCCTACCTATGAGCTGCCCCTTGTACAGAGCACATTTTCGCATTGGGCTCAGAAGCCTTTCACTAGCTTGTTTCCCAAAGCTTCCTCTGCTCTCTTCTGGAAACTGCAGAGTGGCTGACTCCCAGTAAGTCTGGTCATTTTTACCTGTTGAGCTGTATCTAGGGCAGATGTCTGTTCCAAGCTAGTCTGTCTTCCTTGAGCCTCTGTCCTCAATGGAGCCGACCACTTCAGTCCTCTGGGGCAGAAAGCATCTCTGTGGTCTTGTGTCACTGGTCAGTCACCAGATGAGCACACAGCAAGTCTGCTCCAGCAAGCCACACTTCACCTCGGGGACGTCTGCTCTGTCCTGAGCACACAGCAGCACCTACTCCCACCCTCTCTGCTAAGAGCTCCTTCCAGAAGAGGTCAGGCAGCCACACTACCACCATCTGTCTCTATCTACATAGAAAAGTTGTAGGCAGCACTGGGTACCATGTCACCAAAGCCCAGATTCCCTGGCAACAGTAGCTGCCCTGAGGGCAAGGGGAATTCAAACCTACTGTGACAGACTAGCAGAAGCAAGGCTGGCTCTCAAGGTGGCTCCATGAACATTATCTCTGCAAACAGTCCCTGCTGGGCTGAGAACGTCCTTTTCAGATATACCAGAACAAAACAGGACAGACGGGAAGGAGTGACAAAAGATCATCACTTCAAACACCACAAGACACCCAAGTTTCAAGGAGAATGGGACCACAGCATGTCCTGGGCCCTTTAGAACCTGCTGCCCACACTGCCTTGAGCACCAGGGCTTGGTGGATTCATGGTGCTCCAGGGTGACCAGTCAACAGCCTCCAGAACCTGTACCAAGGGTTCACCTTGTGTTCAGAATAGACCCATCTGCAACACAGCAGGTTCTCACTACACAGCACCTCCTAAAGCACAGGTCTGGCTCACACGTAGTGCTAACCCTGAACAGGAGCCTCTCTGGTGGGCTTACCATTACTGCTGGGGCAGTCTCATGATCCGCCCATGTTTGAAGGCAGGGTCTGAGAAATGTCTAACCTGCCATGTCAGGTAAGTGACAGAATCATGAACACAAGCCAGCAATACAGTCCCAGCTTCCTATGCAGCTAAAGTAACACACACACACACACACACAAAAAAAAAAAAAAAAAAAAAAAAAGGAGCCGGGTGTGGTAGTCCACACCTTTAATCCCAGTATTTGGGAGGCAGAGGCAGGCGGATTTCTGAGNTCTCTCTGTGTGTGTGTGTGTGTGTGTGTGTGTGTGTGTGTGTGTGTGTGTGTGATTGTTTTGCTGTGCATGTGCTGGCACTGGATCTTTCTTTAAACCTCGGGAGTATTTTTGACTGTTTAGTGTTGTGTTATTTTCCTTTCTTGTGTTGAATACTGGCTATTAATATCAGTGTAAACCTATCAAATCTCTTTAGTTTACCTACAACTCATCTCTGGCATAGGTGAGACTTGCCACAATTAACAGTCAAAATTTTAACTTTTCTGAAACTCTTTTCATATAAAGTTACCAGTGTGGCAACTTTTGTAAGCCTGGTAGAGTCTTAGATTCCTCAGGACCAAGAATTCCTTTTTCCTCCTGATAAGAGTACTCCTTTTCGATATTTCCTGTTGCATTTTGTAGAAACAGAAATCAAAAGGTTTCCAGACTGGTTTCAAACTACCCTACTCAGGGATCTTCCTGTCTCAATCCTGCAAGTGCAGAGATTCTTGAGTGCAATACCACACTGGGCTGGAAACTAATTTTCCAGGAAATTTTTACTGAGTTGTGTCTTCTCATAGTAAGGATACCTGTTGTGCATCCATAAATGTTGTACACAAATCAGTTTAATCTTGGTAAGTACAAATTCATGGAAGTGGTTGATGAATATCTGGCTGGGGGACAAAAATCTTGTAACTGCCAAATATTTGAAACCCCTCAAACCTTCAAAACATAGACATACACACAGATGCACACAAATACACTCAAGGACGAGGCATTGGTTTATATTCTGAAATACAAATGGAAAAAAGTAAAATGCCCAGTTTGGACTTCTACACTTGCATGGAAATCCTAATTGAAATGCTCTCCATTAGTTAAATATTTAGAATCTGATGTTTTTAGGAACCCACAGTTTTATATACCAAAGCAAATAGTGCAGCCTGAGGTTTCTACTGAATCATTTGTTTTTATTTGCCTAAAACCTAAGAATGGATGTTTCTGTCCACAATTGAGTCAGCTTGTCTCTATTTAGTTGTTACCATTGTATCATTGTGGTAAAAATAACCAGGAACATTTGTTTCTAGTTCTTTTGCATCTGCTACGTAATATTAATTAGAAAGAATATCTGACAGGTGTTTTGTGGGTATTTTTTTAAAAGATTTATTTCGTGTGTGTCTATCTGTCTGTCCATCTGTCTGTCACATGCGTTCAGGTGCCCTCAGAGGCTAGAAGAGGGCTTCAGAGTCTGATAAAGCTGGGGTTACAGATGCTTGTGAGCAGTGTAATGTAGGTTTGGGACATGAAATTGGGACCCCCGGAAGAGAAACAAACACTCTAAACCACAGAGTCATCCATCTCTCTACCCCTAGATGCTCTGTGTGGTGGTTTAAATAAGAGAGGTCCCCATGGGTTCATACATTTGAATGCTTAGAGAGTGATACTATTGAAAGGAATTAGGAGGTGTGACCTTGATGGAGGAAGTATCTCAGTGGAAGTGGGCTTTGATTTTTCAAAAGCCCAAGCCAGTCCTAGTGTCTCTCTTTCTGCTGCCTTCAGATCCAAATGTAGAATTCTCAGCTATCATGTCTGACTGTATGTCCCCATGCTCCCTATCATGAGGATAATGAACTAAACTACTGAAACTGTGAGCCAGCCCCAATTTCTTTGTAAGAGTTTCTATGGTCATGTATCTCTTCACAGCCAGGGAACACTAATTAAGACACATTTGTATTTTTTAAATTGTCTAATAAAATCATTTCAGTAATGCCCTGTAGAATTTATATTGTTTCCACCATTTGCTAGAGACGAGTTAAAAGAAAACTCAAGATTTTAATGACTTTCACAGTGTTTTCCATCTTTAAACTCAATGACAATTCATCTTTATATCTATTATGGATCTTGTATCTGTTTTGTGTCAGGAACGTGAGGGTAACAAATTTATTTTTTCTGCTTTCACAGGCACAGCAGACTTTGACTTTATCATTAAAACTTGACCACTTTATGTGTCTGTCTACTGATACCCTCTCTTCTAAAATACCTTGAGAGGAGGGGTTCTTTTGCCATGATTTTCCAAGATGTCTAGAAATGTTTGAAGAGCCCTGGCTGCCTTAGCTTTCTCCCAAAGTAATAATTGTTGCAGTTATCCCTAAATTCATGTCCACATAATTCGGGCAGCTGAGAAGAGAGTCTGTTTGTCTTCAAAGCCAACTAGCCTCTTCAGTCTCACTAACTGGCATGAATCTGGCAGTATTTCTTCACAAAATGGATTTTTAATAAGTGTTTGTTTCTAGCATCATGGTAGTTGTAAATGTTAATATACTTCTACAAGGGAAGTAGTAGTGGAAAGTTCGATTTGTTAAACCTTTTACTGTTCTACTCGGTTACTATGGACCTAGTTCCCTGAGGCATGTAGTCCCTGGGTGTTTAGCAGTTAATGGATATAAATAGCAGCAAGTCAGTAATTTTCAAAGCCATAATTGTTCTCTCCTGAGTGTTCATCTAATGGAAAGAAAATTAAAAAGAACTGACGTAGCAGAAAGAATACTTATTAACTAAGGCCAAAATTGAGTTTTAAAGCCTTACTAATTTGTGCAATCCTACAACATTGTACATTGATTCCCCTAATGTATTGATAGCCAGTAGATATTTATCTGGATTGATATTTTCTTTACTTTTTTCAGTTAAAACATACCATTTTAAGTATACACCACAACTTGTGGTGGTACATGCCTGTAATCCCAGCACTTGGGGACATAGAAGTAGAGGGATCAGGTCTCTCTCTCTCTCTCTCTCTCTCTCTCTCTCTCTCTCTCTCTCTCTCT
>NC_034594.1:123157974-123178514 GCF_900095145.1 Mus pahari
ACACACACACACACACACACACACACACACACACACACACACACCATGTGTTACAATACCCTTTAGTCTCCTTTGATCTATTACAGTTTTTTCTTTCCACGTTTGCAATAGCCATGACCCAATTTAAAAGGTTCTAGCCAAGCACTTGATTATGCTCTTCATCTGGGTTGCTTGGCTTCTTTCCCCCTTGTTAAATGGAGGTAGTGGGTGTGAGAGAACTATCCCAGAAGCAAAATGGCACTTGTCATCCCATACTATCAGAAATGTGTCACCAGTCAAACTTACACTGACCATTTGCTTAAGTTAGTGCCTGCAAGATTTTGTCACCCTCAAGTAACCTTTCACTCCATCCCATACTCTTGCAAAACCTACCCAGGAGAGCTTGCTTAAATATCCCATAGCAACGATAGGCCATAGAAATTAAGTTGCCAAACTTGGTCTTGAATTATGAAGTTATGTGTCAAAATCATTTCCTCTAATCTGACAGACCAATTCTTTATTTGCAACCAGGTGTATAGAGAAAAACTTTGACTTAAGAGATGAGTTAGAGTAAAAACGAGAGGATATGGACAGGTTCAAAATTATACAGTTTATTTGTTTTAAGTTGGGTCTCTTGTAACCCAGGGTGTCCTTGAACTCATATTAATCCTCCTGCCATAGTCTCCCGAGCACTTGGATTTTATGTGTAAAATACCACTCATAGCTAAGCACAAAGTTCTGAAGATGGTTTTAGTATAGTATGTTCATAATGAAATTGTAGGCAGAGTGATTCATGTCCACACATATAAAGACACATATAGTTCTAGGTTAGCCCTGTTCCTGAAATCAAGAAATCAATTAAAATACAATATAAAATTATATAAAATTGGGGAAATATTTTAGAATGACAGAGGGGAAACAGTAAGCAATAGATGATGTAAAGTAGAAAAAAGAAATCTCTTCAGAGCTTACTTCAAATTTTATTGGGTATAAATATATACTACTCTCCAGTACTTCATTTTAATGATTTTTAATTTTTTAAATGTGTATGAGTGTTTTGCCTATATGTGCGTGGGTACCACTGTGTGCTCTGTGTTCTCAGAGGATAAAAGAGAGTATCAGATCTCTGGAACCAAAGTTACAAATGGTGGTGAGCCTCCCAATGCATTCTGGGAACAGAGCACAGATCCTCTGAAAGAGCAGCAAGTCTTGTAAACCTTCTTCCCAGCCCTCCTCTCAGTTCTTTTTGGTAACACCAATCACATTTGGGAGAAATAATGACATCTATAAACTTTTATTTTGCAGATCACTTGAGCATGCATTCATTAATTCCTTATCTATTCAGTTCACATGGACTGGACATACAGGAGGTGAACAGGAAATGAAGAGTCTTATTTGGCAAGTTATTTTTCCTAGATAAGCATTTTGGTGGGTCTGAAACTCTTTTAAAAGAAAAGTCTTCTTTGTAATCCTCATGATACTGGCTTATTACTAATATAAAACTAACTACTTGTATAAAAGTCCAAAAGCAGAGATTTACTCTCATCTACAGAGAAGCTAAGGAAGGATATAGAGGTGGACTTGTGGACAAGAGATGAGTAGAGATGAGCTGCAGAGATAGCTCGATGGGTAAGAAGAAGCATTCTCTCCCCAATGGTGAGAGTGTGAGTACTCATAGACAGTACTGGGTGTGGTCATTCATGCCTGTGATTTCAGTGTTTCAATGATCTGAGACAGGAGGATCACTGAGATTTACAAGTCATCAATCTAGTTCCAGGGTCAAAGGTGACTCAGTCTCAAAGAATATGGTGGAGAATGATACAGCCGAACACCCACATGGGTACACACACAAGAGCACACACCATTCATAGGAACACTGTTGACAAAACACACTCACATACACACAGAGAAAGTGTAATCTCACTACACTTTAATAAGTCCTGTAAGCAAAGGCTATAGAACTAGTTGGCATTAGTAATATATTACTTTGATCAAAATTAAAGTAACCCAGACAGGTGAGATTGTTGATTTGCCACTAAACCAGATGACCTAAGTTTGATAGTCAGGACCCACAATGTAGAAAGAAAGAACTTACTTAAAAGAACTTAAACTGTTCTCTGACATTCATGTGTGTGCTGTGGCACATATTCAACCATATTTATATGTAAGGATGGTGACCTGTAATTACTATTCATTCATATAATTATTAGTAATAGTATTTTATAATTACTAATTTACTCAATGTTATCTTACAACTATTTTTTACAAATCTTTTCACTTTAAATGATCTTGCTCTCATTCATCCAAGTTTTGCAGATGTAGAGAACTGAGCTATGCACATCTCCATAAAAAGTTTAGGAAAATTACAAGCTGTCCATTGATAAAGTTTCAATGGAGTAGGAATAGCTGACTAATGACAACTTCTAACTAATTTGCTTAGCTAGCTTTGGGCTGTTCTTTGCCCTCAGGAAACTGCCACACCTAGATATTCGACTAGGAAGGTATTCATTTTGGATTGTTCTAACAAGCTGCTCTGAATCGGAAGTACCAAATGAGGCAAAAACTAGAGTTTTGTCATCAATAGATGAATCACAATACTCGCTTGACTTGGCAACTCCCTGATATTATCCATCCTGTGTGTGTGTGTGTGTGTGTGTGTGTGTGTGTGTGTGTGTGTGTAATCTGGAAAAGTTTAACTTCTGGCACAATTCATAGACAATTAAGTTATGTTTGGTAAATATTGTCCCTACTCTGTTACTCCTTGCCAGATATTGCATAAGAAACACTGGCAATCACACTCAGATAAGTAGGAAACTATTTCAAAACATGGTAGATTTGCTAGTGCACATCTTGAAAGCATCTTACTCCAGCTCTGTGCAACCAGGATGGTAGCAGGAGGCAGACTCTAAGCTCATCCCTTAAAGCCAACTGAATTTAAGCAGCATAGATCACAATTGCTTACATAGTACTAGTGCTTAACCTTCATCCTCCCTGAGTTATGTTCTGCCCTCCTGCTGTTGTTAACCACACTTTCCCGGCCTTATCTCCATGTATGTCATCCATTAGTTAGAATGAAGAGCAGTGATGTACCCAGGGCCCAGGCTATGAATGGTTTCTCCTTTCTTTCAACTCTCAATCCATCATTTTGCATCCAGTTTCCTGATTTTCTGTCTGATCCAGATGTTCAGAATTACTTATACAACTTCCAAATACTATTTCTAGTGCAATCTTCTCCATATATCCAGAACTATCCATTTAAAAAGTCATATTTAAATTCCCTACTTCAAGAGCCAATGGACCCTGTACAACATATTCATAAGCAACATATGCCCTGGCATCATGGTCATCATATAAACCTACCATTAGGGAGATGGAAGTAGGATAAGCATGAGTTGAAGGACATCTTTGCTTATAAAAACCTGTCTCAGCTACATATTGAGACTCTGTCTAAATTCCCCCATCCCCATAAACATGAAGCTCTTATATTGAATGGTAACATCTACCCTCTATGTATTTTTTCTTTTCAATGTCTGTTCACATGGTAACTCCATATCTCAGGTTACTTAGAATGAAAAAACAACTTTGATGTTGATGTAACATTTGATCCCTTATCTTCATCCTTCATCTCACATAAGTTCATTAATAAATTATGTACTACTATTTTACAATGTAACCATACTGGAGTTATTATTGACATTACCTCTAACCAAGGACACTTTTTCTCCTTTCCTTTTCCTTTTCCTTTTCCTTTTCCTTTTCCTTTTCCTTTTCCTTTTCCTTTTCCTTTTCCTCTTCTCTTCTCCCCTCCCCTCCCCTCCTCTTCTCTTCTCTTCTCTTTTTCTTTTCTTCTTCCCTCTCTCTTATTTCTTGCTTCTCCTCCCCCTCTTCCTCTTCCTCCTCTTTCTCTTCATCTTCCCGCCTCTCCTCCTCCTTCTAGAGACAAAATCTTATTGTGTACCCCTGGCTGGTCTGGACTCCCTGTAGACCAGGCTTGCCTCACTCACAGATCCTGCGCTGGCTTCCTGACCCTGAGATGAAAGGTTAGTTCCACCATACACAAGCTTAGTAACTTGTATAGTTCATCAGTTTTATTATAATGGCTTATTAATTTGCCTGTTCCCTTGTGTTCTTCCCTCTGACCTTTGTTCACCAATCACATGCTTGGAGTCATCACTGTGTCCTGTTGCTATGGCTTCCCATTTCATTAAGAGAAAAAGACAAAGGGCTTGTGATATGGCCCCATCTTGCCCCTCAACCTAAGCTCTTTCCACCTTCTCTCCTTTGTTCACACTGCTTTAGCTAGCATAGTCTCTAGGATGCTCCTGAAATTTGAGAAGACCCAACTATTGATTTGGTTCTGTGTGGGTAAATGAGAGAAGAAATTAGGTTCACACCTAAATTTGAAACTTGGGCAAATGGTAGAATGAGCACAGATGATCTGCTCTGCATTCAATAGGGAAAAAGCCAATGAGAACAGTTATAAAAGCATTGAACTGAGTGGTCTTTGAAATATCTATGTGACAATCAGTTTAGATGTGGTTTTGGAGCTCAGAAGGACATCTCTGTTGTATATTTACATGGTTGAGCCATCATTGCTATGAAACAAGGCTAGGAAACTGGAGATACAGAGCACTTCATTTAGCAATAGTATGGCTTTGAACACCTTATAATAAATCAAGAAATAGACAACACTCTTCAGCTGTGGTCTCTGTATTCAGGACATCAACCAACCACAGATGACCATCTTAGAAAGCCAGGACCTAAAAAAAAAAAAAAAAAAAAAGAAAGCCAGGACTTGAACATTATCTTCCAGAGACATGTTATAAATCACTGTTCAACTGTCTCTCCTTTTCACTAGTAAGATGGACCTGAGTTTCAGACATCAGTTCTTCATACAACTCATTCAAAGGTCAAGAGCAGCCCTTAAACTGTGTGCTCCCCGTAACTTACTTGGGTCATAATTCTCTCCTAAATCAATCTCATGAAATAGTCTTTGGCATTAAAGGATGAATTGATATAATTGCATGACCAGCTAGTCCTGCTTCGCTTCTTTTTGTTTTAACCCAGAAGAGCTTTCACTGGTATAAGGAAATGTACTAAGGAAATGTACTAGCACCCTTTGAATATGGTATCAATTGGTATTTGAAAAGAAAAAGTCTGGATTTTTTTAAAGGTAAAGTTATTTTTGTGTGTGTGGTTAAGTTATGTTAGTTTATAAAAACTAAGTATGCACATCTCTGTGTTTTTAAAAGACAGTCTTTGTTTTGTTTTGTTTTATTTTGTTTTGTTTTGCCACAAAGACTAGGCTCACCTCAAACTTATTATATAGACCATGCTGGTTTCTCACTCATGGCCATCCTGCTGCTGTAGCCTTCCGAGTCTTACAGGTAAAAGCAAACTCACATAACTGAGGTAATAATATTGCAACTTAGGAAACCTCAAGAAGACAGTGAATAAACATGAAGGGATGACAGAAAATGGGGGGAGGGAAATGTGACATTATTTGGTTTAGGCAGTAAAAAGAAACCTTGAGGGATATTTGGTAACAGTTCTGGAACACTGCTGTGCTTAGGCTAGTCCAAGTGTTTCCAAGAGAGGCAGACAATGGGACAGCAGCATGACTCTGTGAAGTGTCATGGGATAGAAAAGAAAGCAGGAGATAAGGGAGACTATGAACAGAATGCTCTTCTGTTAGATGAAAAACTGACTTGAGTATATCTAACTATGGAAAGGATAAGTGGGAGATTGGACAAGGAAGTGAGATTCCTATAAAGGAACAGAGGCAGGAACTCAAGAACACTGAGAATGTCAGGTAGTCATCTCTTCCATTCATATAAGAGGAAGGTATATCATTAAGGAAACATAAATATATCAGGAGTCTGAGTTTGTTTTTGTCTAATGAATGCATGATAAGCAGGCAAAAGAAGCCGAGGTAGCAGGTCATTCCCCACACTTGATTCAAGAGGTCAATATCCTGAAAGTTTCTTAATACTACTCATAAAAATATCCAGAATGTGAGCATGGTGATGCACACCATAATCCCAGCAATGGAGAAGGTAAACAGACCTAGAATTCCAAGCCAACTGAACGATAGTAATATGTGCCCCTCCAGTAAAAACCTGGAGTTCTTGAGATGCTCCTCTTCTGGGAAGGCTGAAGCATTTCAGATCTCTCTGACTAATTTTTTAATCACAGGTCGATGTCATAGAAACATTGATTTAGTATTTAATGTCAAAGTGAGCTTGTTAGCCAGGCACAGGGCATATATCTGAGACCCCAACACTTATGAGGCTGATGCAAGAAGATTACCCAGGAGTTTGATGTCAGCTTGGCCTAGGTAGTGAATTATAGGCCAGTGCTACATAGTAAGATACTGTCTCAAGCAAAAGAAAAAAAAAAGAAAAAAAAAAAAAAACAACAACAACAAAAAGAAAAGAAAAGAAAAACAAAGGAAAAGAAAAAGAGGCAAGCAAACCAAGCCAAACTGAGATGATTTTTAAAAGTAAATGTGTCTTTTTAAAATATTATCACATTTCCTTGAATTCTCTCAAGTCTAGAATTTCCTCCCACACTCATACACACAGAGAACTGTTTGAATAATGTAGGACCAAGTGATATCCAATGATAGTTGAGGATGACAGTTCGCTAATGACCCTAAGAATTTTTTTAAAAAAATTATGAGACCTCCATATTAAGATGAGAATTTTCTAAGTTAAATTTCATATGCAATAAACAAATTATTCTATCCATACCTGTGATTTAAGAAAGTTCACCTTCTAGACAAAAGTGGATGCCAGAACTAGAAAAGGATTCTGTAGGCTGGATCACCCAGGTGCAGCACATTGTTGTGAGTCACCTTGCGGTGTTCATCTGAGTCATCACTGACCCCAAGTCACACTGTGCCTAGGTAGGGACAACAGTCTCTAAGCAACGAGAAGTGGGAGTGGGTGATGGGGAAAGTGTAAAAAGTGAAGAAGCTTCTGCCTAGTTAAGACAAGCCATGCTCCCTAAAATGTCATTGGGAAATTCACTATTATGTCCTGAATTGAAACTTCAGTCAAGGGTTAGAGATGATGCTTATTGTTGTATTTAATTATTAGGTGTGGCACTTCCAATTCTGGAATCAGCAAGAATTGTAGATTTCATTCTTTGACCCTTTCATTTGTTCATGCATCACTGATTTGACAAGCANTTATTGAATACCAATTTCATATCAGGAGTCAAGAATTCAGATGAATGTGGGCATTTTTATTCAAGCACTTCACAGACTGGCATGACACTTTATACTCCACTGTGGCTTCCATTGAATTAATCATTGCTACTCAAAGATTCATTCCTCTAAGTGTGTGTAATTAATAAATGCCTCCCAATGTTCTGTTCTTTTACCCTTTATATAAAAATCAGCTTGAAAAGACAAAGGTAGAGTATTGGTTCTAGCATAGAAGTCTTCGTCCAATATTTGTGTAATTAAGTAAAGACATTACATTAAAACAAAAGAAGTACATAATCAGGCACAGGATTACAGTGTAATCCCAGCAAACAGAAGCAGAGAAACTGAAATGTGGAAGCCAGCCTAGGCTACACAGTGAGATCATATTGGAAGAAGATAAAGGGGAAGTGAAGGAGGAAAAGAAGAGATGAGAGAATGAAACAAAGGCAGACAGACCAAGGCATATACCAAAGGAGAGTTATGTAGCAAACACCTTATAAATGAGATTCATAATCGACAGAAAAATACACAAAGAAAAACACTAAATGAATGGCCTTAGGTAAATTCAAAGATTGAAAAAATACTTCCCATCACCTTGGTAGACTAGCCTACTTCTAGAATTGTTTTCTCTTAAATACGAAGAAGGGTATTTGTATAAAATAATTAATACAAGTTAAATACTTGTATTTAACATCTTGGTTTGTAAGCTAAGTTAATGTGATGGCTACTCATGGTTTTCAACTTGATTCCATCTGTAATCAACTAAAATTCCAGTGGCTGGGCATGGCTCTTTTGAGGAATTTTATTGATTGGATCATTTGAAGTTGGAAGATCCACCAGAAACCTTCTGGTGGCAGCCCACATANAAGGACATAGAAGAAGGAATCTTTACTTTTAATCTGCTTGCCTTCTCTCTCCCTGGCAGTTTACCTATCCTGTTCCTGAGGCATTGCTTCACTGTATTAGAATTCCAATGGAGACTGGAGACTAGCTCCTCTCTAAGAAACTTCCAGGACTCCAACACCAGAGTGGGACTAATGAGAGAGCCACTTTAATGATCTTAATGTCAGAAGACAGCTATCATTGAATTACTTGGACCATAGCCTCTAAATAAATCTTTTAAAACACACACACACATGTACATGCTAGTTCTGTTCATTTCAAGTACTCTTAACAATACAATTAACTTGATTATTTTTATACTTCTGAGATTCCAATAATCACTCACACTTTTCATGGTTACCAGTGGTCACAGCTAATTAGATATAAGTGAATCAATCAAAGGATGCTTATGTTCCTCCTACCTGCGTTCTCATGAATCCACCTCATAGCACAATCACCTTGCCATCATCTTCTTCATTCATTATTTGTTCGTTCACTTGTCTAAACATTACTGAGCTCTAAGTACATTAAGGCAGAATGATGGACATAGCTTGTTCTCAACAAGTTTATACTCAACAGAGGATTTTGCCCCCAAAACTCACATATGAGAAGTCATGAAAGAGATACATGTGTAACGAATAGAGTGAGCTGAGAATTCTGGTGTGGGTAACAAGAAACAGAGAAATCTGTGGGTGAAACAGTGTCTAGCCAGGATTGGAGCTGAATTTAAGCAGAGATGAATGAAAGAGTAATATAGGCCTGAGACAAGAATATTGTGAAAAGATTAAACACTTCATGTTGGCAAGAATATGATAGAGAGATCTGGAAGATGAACGTGGGCCAGGAAGTAATTATCTGAACATTAGATAATCGTATTTTGAATCTAAGCAGTAGATAAAGAATAATAAATAATTAAAGAGAAAAAATCTTATCCCACATTCAACCATATAAACCTAGACACAGCTGGGAATTAAGGAAGTAGAGAGTCTCTAGTCCTCTAAGAATAAACCATTCTTCCTACCTCTGCCCACCACCCGCTGGCTTTACACCATGCAAACCACAAATAAAGCAACTGTCACAAATCACCCAAAATGTGCCATCTTAGGTGTGGTTGGGAGGGGCTTCTAAAGTTTTCTCAGCTTGCCAGAAATACATTCATACTCCAAGTATTAAATCATTTCTGTACCTACATGACAAGACTCGTCTCCATGATTCAGTCTATGTGTCATGTTAACCCTTGGCATGACCAGTGCAAGAGTGTGGAAAACTTAATATTTCTATCAATACAGGTGACGCTGCAAAATGCTATGGTCTATCACACCGGCAGAGAAAATGATCTAAACCTATAGTTGTTGATGGCCTAATTTCTACATGGTGAAACAGGCAATACTAAGAGCCTGTTACTGAGTGCTTAACATCTGTCAGGAGTTCCATATGTTAGCACTCTCAGTCCTCAGGCACATCCTGCTGCTAGCAATCCATCTTTTTTGTTTGTTTGTTTGTTTGTTTGTTTGTTTGTTTGTTGTTTTTTAAGCCATGGAAAACACAAAGATAATCCCCCTACAACTATGGATTATGAAGTCAGTTTTCTCTCCTCCTCATTGTTGTTTTGGTTTAGATTACGTCTTTTGAAAGTGGGCTATGACATGCCTCAGTTGGCCATCTGTTTACTATGTAACCTAAGGTTGGCCTTGAGCTTCTGATTGTCCTGCCTCCAGCTTCCAAATGTTAGGATGTCAGGCTGTACCACCCCAACCAGAGCCAGGACCAGTTTTATATGAGGTTTGTCCAGTGTATAGCTGACTCTAAAATCCTTATGTGGCTCTTCATTACATCTTTTATGTCCCCAAATGCTACCATAATGTTATTAAATATTAGGCGCTCAAATGTTTCCATCCAAAGCAGCATGTAATTTTAATTACTTGAATGTAAAATGTTTGGTCTCATTCTTGATGTTTTCCTTCTAACTAGAATTCTTTGAGGATAAAGATGGACAACTGTGGTGTAACCTTTACTTAGTACAAGGGCGTTCAGGGTGGTACTTTGTTGAAGAAAATGCAATTTTTTTTATTCTCATTTTCCTTATGTTTTATTTTTTTCCCTTTTGCTTTACTCTACTGGTTGAAATACACAAGTTCATATAATGTCTGTCTAATTTTATAACAAGGGTGACTTTTTATTTAACTTTTTGGATTCTTTGTTAATTTCCCAGCATGTACCCAAATATCACTCATCTCTACATTCCCTTCTACCTGCCCTCTACCCTTGCAGCCTAACCTCCAAAGGAAAATAAAAACTCATTGTGGAAGCTGAAGTGTTTCAGTGTGTGTCCCACAACAGACATTTTATCCTCACAAATGTTTATTGCAATGGGTCTGGTTTGAGGTCTCTGGATTCTACTTCCTTATTAATATTAGATCCTCACTGGGACTCCTCTCAGATATCCTGTTATTGGCCTGTGTCATGGAATCCTGCAGGTTTGGATCTGTAGGACTGGACCCTTCTGTGCTCCAGCAGTTTATATGGGGAGATGTTGGGTAGAACAACTCAAAGCCCTGAGTCCTGGTGTAGGTGGTATCTGAGCGGGTCAATCTGCCTACACTCTAACACCTATACCACCAGGGTGAACTCTCCAGTACTGACCCAGTATCCAACACTCCAACCAACAAGGGGAAGAGACAGTTCTCCAGATCTCATGCCCCAGTTCTGGTTCACCCACAACCCTCACAACCAGGGCCAGTTCTACTGTGCTGCCCAGGTGAGATGGGGATTCCAAGTGTTGTAACCAGTGAGGGTCAAGGACAACTCTTCTGCTCTCATGACTGCAGGGCCAGCTCTCCCACTTGCTGCAGGTGGTGAGAATGGGGGGGGGGGCATATCTTCCTCACCTGCCCATGGCACTACATGGCAGGGCCAGCTCTCCCATGCTTACACACCCTGGGTACAGCTCACCTGCAACTCTTGCAACTAGGGTCAGCTCTATGGTTTGCTTCTTGGGTGTGGCTGCTCTCCCAAGCACTGCCACTGAAGAGGGATGAGGTCAGCTTTCCCTTGATGCTTAGGTGAGGGGTAGAGCCAGTTCTGCACAGCCCTCAGATGTCAATATGGTAGCAGCCTGAACCAGAAATATCCACCTGGCCTTTGGTGGTAACAAACTCGCTGCTGCTGCTGCTGCTGCTGCTGCTGCTGCTGCTGCTGCTGCTACACAGCCAAGGACCAGATGAGGCCCTTGGTGGGAGCACAGGCCAGAGCCTCATCATGGTCTTTGGTGGCATTGCCAGCTCATCACATCAGGCTGTTCCTCACTACCTCAAATCTCTAGTTCTGCCTCTCTTCATGGTGCACACATCCTTCTGCCCCTCTTTCTTCTCTACACCATTGACTTCCTCATCTTAGTTGTACCTGGGGTCTGGAGGTGTCTGAGATCATCTCAGGAGTGCTCTCAGAATTGAGTCACCAGGCAGGGGTCATCTTAGACTTGCACCCTTCCAGGGCTGTGAAGCACAATGGCTCATGCCTTCAGTCCCAGCATGATGAAGCAAAGGATCACGATGAGTTTGAAGCCAGCCTGATCTACATATGGAATCTGGAGCAAAGGCTATCAAAAGAGAGTTTATATAAAAAGAATGCGAACAAAAGAAAACCAAGCAATCAAACTAACAAATGTACAAGCCAAAGCAGGAGGATCCAAAGTTCTGTGCTAGCCTGGGCTACTAAGTTGTGTTCAATGTCAATTTAGACAATTTTTGATAACTTGTTTCAAAATAAAGATGGAAAAAGACTGGCCCGTAGCACAGTGGTAGAGCATTTGTCTAGCACATGAAGAGTCCTAGAGTCAGTACTCAGATGTGTGTGTGTGTGTGTGTTGTGTGTGTGTGTGTGTAATCTCTCCAGTTCTCTGTACTTTATTTGGAATACTTAGTGAGATTACTAACATAGTGGTTAAATGTTCTTATAGAAAGAAGTTGCTCTACAGTTAAAAACCATGATATAGTCAGGCATGGTGGCTCATTCCACTAACTGAGCACTTGTGGGGGTTGAAGCAGGCGACCTACTGAGAGTTCAAGGCCAGCATCAGCTACATGGTGAATTTGAAGATAACTTGACTTAAAATGTGAGACACTGTCTCCAAAGAAAAGCATAAAATGAAACTCAGTGTATGAACAAAATATGCTTGATATATTTGACTTAGAAGCAGCATAAGTTATGGAACTTCTTCAAAGTTTTCCACAAACTGAAAGTGAATTTTTCTCCTGCAATCTAGTCTGATGCTTAAGGGATACATTACACCAAACAATGTTTGTCATTTTGATCCTTCCCTGGTTCATGCAGTCCTAGCACTTTCCTTACCTATTCATCTCAACTCTTGTGACTTTGCTGTTGACACAGCCTATGCTCACAAACACCTTCTGGGTCAATTGCTCATTTGCCGTCCTCTTTCAGTTCTTGCTGGTCACTGTTACAAAGTTAATTGTCACAATACACCATTATATTATTCTCTACTATAAAATACTAACCACATATGATTACCATATGATTAGCATATGTAATTAGAAAATGGCGAATCGCTGCGAATCTCAGCACTCAGGAGGCTGATGTAGGAGGGTCAAGAGAGGGTTTGATGCAGACCCACTTGGGCTACAAGTGGAGTTTCAGCCTATATAACTTAATCTAGTCAAAAAACAATATCAAACCAAAAAAAAAAAAAAACCAGAAAAAATTTTCTCAATAAACAAAACTTTTATCAGTACATCTATTGATGGACTGGGGATATATCTGAATTGATAGTGTATTTGTCAAAGCTCTGGGTTCAGATTCTAACACAGGAACATTAATGAAGCAAAGGCAGAGAATTAGGAGATTCAGAGTCATTCTTGAATTTGTTTACAAAAGCCTGGGACAGTCTCCAAAAAAAAAAAAAATATCAAAAATGAGGAGGTGGGGGGCAGTGAAGAAAACCTAACAATGTGACATTGTAATTAAATGTTTAAAGAATTAATATAGTTGCGTTAGTTGGAGGTAGGTGAAAGGGCACAGGATTATGTCAAGCACACGTTTCATAGATGTGTCATAGACCAGTGAACAAACTGGAAATTTACATTTGTAAGACTTTTATTATGTGGGGTTTTTTTTAATGTCAAAGAAAAGTTAAGAGAGAAAAATCCCTCTAGCTCTTAGCCAACCTCTCCCCAAAATGTGAAATGCTAACTCAGAGGAAGGCTACGGAGAAATGATATATTAAAGACAAATGTCCATTTAAGATTGGGCATAATATACGCTACTGCAATGACTTCTTATGAGCTTCCAAAACAGTTCATACCCTTAATGAGCCAAGAAGATGGGGGTATACTGTTGTAATCCCAGGACTCAGGAAGCAGAGCAGGTGGATGACTGCCAGTTCAAGGCCAGGCTGGTCCACAAAGTAAATCCTATGCCACCCAGGAAGATACACCAAGACCTTGCCCTTCCCCCAAAAACCCCTAAAAGAAAGCAGGAGTCTCATGAGATAAACCTTTACTAACCAAGTCTCTTTTCATAAACCTTTACTAACCAAGTCTCTTTTCATAAACCTTTANACCAAGTCTCTTTTCATAAACCTTTACTAACCAAGTCTCTTTTCATAAACCTTTACTAACCAAGTCTCTTTCATAAACCTTTATTAACCAAGTCTCTTTTCATAAACAAACCTTTACTGACCAAGTCTCTTTTCATAAACTTTACTGACCAAGTCTCTTTTCATAAACCTTTACTAACCAAGTCTCTTTTCATAAACCATTACTAACCAAGTCTCTTTTCACAAACCTTTACTAACCAAGTCTCGTTTCATAAGCACCGTTATATAGGAAAGTATGTGTGTTTGTACAGACTTGAGAAGTCATAGATTCTCAAGTCTCTAAAAGTGGTGATCAACTCCTATAATCCTAGCATTCAGGAGACTGAGACAGGAGGATTGCCTTGAGTTTGATGCCAGTCAGGGATGAGTACAAAGCCAGCCTGAGATTCTTATAGCCAACCACACAAAAAGATTCTTGACAGAAATACAAGTAAACAAAGACCCAAAATCCTTAAGTAAAGTCCTGTGGGAGCTGAGGCAATCACAGGAAGTGAGACAGAAGGCAATGCTGCCACAGCTCTACCACAGAGAAAAAAATCTAAATAGTATATGAGCAAATATACAGGGCATTGATATCAGTTACCTCCCCCACCCCTATTCACTGCTAATCTGTTTTTGCTTTCAGAGTTTCTTCTATTGAGACAGAATCTCACTATGGAGTCCAGGCTGGCTTCAGATGCAAGATCTTTCTGTCTCAACCTCCCCAGTGCTATGACTATGATGGATGCTGCCATGCCCAGTTAAAATCTCTAAATGTACTCGCCAAACTTACAAAGTAAAACGAGAACATGTCTGGAATAAATTTATAACTAAAATTACTAAAAGTACATGGTTTTATTAATGAAATGATCTTGAAACACGTTCTCGAGATCTGGAATTTTCCATTTGAAGAGTTTTCACCATGTTCAAATAAGGATGGAAAAATACAGACCAGTGTCTTCATGGAGATAATGAATTATCAGTCAAAATGGTTAAAGGGCTACTGTCACCTATACTTAATTTGTATGATTTATGCATTCATCAAAAAGTACACATTCTGTGTCTATAGGAATGGTACCAAATCCTAAGGATAAAATATGAATCAGAAAATAAAGCAGAGATCTAGCTTGCTCTTGTGGCAAAGTCTAGTGAATGCTGTACCTCCCAATTAGTGTATTTTCATGTGTTTAAGCATAAGTCTTCATTGCTTTCAATGAGTCAGTATCTTACCAGCATTTTAAAAGCAAGGGCTGGCTGGGTATGAAGCACAAACATATCATCCCAGTTCTCGGAAGATATAGGCAGGAAAATCAAAAGTTCAAAGTCAGCTTCAGCTACATAGTAAAAGTTGAAGCCAGCCTGAGTTACAAAAACAAACTTATAAACAAACACTACATTAAAGACACAAATATCTTAATACAAACCAGGTTAATAAGAATCTGGTATATATGAATTCAGTAGTATGCCATGTCACGTACACAGGTTGAGTAGTCCTGCATGCCTGTGATCCTGGTACTCAGAATAAAGTACTTTGGGAGCCTACAAACAGATATAGAGACAGCTTTTCTCAAAAGATAAAAATTCAAAATTAAAAAATAAACACAAAATCCACATATTTTTGAGTTCATATGTGACTAAAAGTTATTGGTCAACAAGTTGAAAGGGATATGGAATAAATTTTGGGTCTCTTGTGGCCAAATGGAAAAATTGTAACATGCTTAGGGAATCTTTTCCTATAACTTAATATTAAATAAATATCCCAACTGATCCTTAGACATGAAAGGAATGAATACCATCCTAAAAGAAATACCCTCAGCCAGATACCATAAGACATGTCTGTCAACCTAGAACTAAGAGAGGAGAATTTCCACAAGTTTAAGGCAAACCTAGGCTGCAATGTGAGAACATGTCTCCAGCCAATCAACCAACCAACAATGAAGTGAAACAAACAAGCCAAATGGATGGAGTATTTTCTTGAATTGATAAGAGGTGTGTACTAAGGATTTGGCATGAGTCCTTTACTCACTGGGTCAACTTCTACTTTGGGATAGGGAACCAAGAGATAAAAAGATAAATGAATTCAACTTGTAAATAAGAATTAGACCAAATGTTCAAACCCATCCTTTGAATTGAAGTTGAGAAGACATAATTCAAGAACTTCAGTGTATTTCTTGGTCCATTTGGATCCTTATAACAGTATCACAGAGATGCTAGGAAGCAACAGTGTCTTGGCTTGTTTGCTTTCCACTGATGTGGTAAACATGAGGAGGAAAAGGTTTGTTCCAGTTTACAATTTATAATACATAATGAAGTGAAGTCAGGACAGGAACTCAACGCAGGAACCTAGAGGCAGGAACTGGAAGCAGAGGTCTCCAAGGAATAATGCTTGCTGGCTAGTTCCCCCTGGCTTTCTCAGTTTGCTTTCTGATATAATCCAGGATCAACTGCTGAGCTGTGTCACTGTACCCAGCTGGGCCTTCCCACATCATTCACTAATCAAGAGAATTCCCCATAATTGGAGTATGATAGAGGCATTCTCTCAATTGATATTTTCCACTCAGATGACTCTACCTTCTTTCAAGTTAACAATACTAACCAGGACACAAGCAATTTGTTTTCTCAGCCTGCTTTCCCAGGACTTATTTTTCTTATATTTCCCAAGACTTATATTTTTTATACTTTCCAGCAGAGGAAATTTATTTATTTATTTATTTATTTATTTATTTATTTATTTATTTATGGTTTTTTGAGACAAGGTTTCCCTGTGTAGCCCTGGCTGTCCTGGAACTCACTCTGTAGACCAGGCTGGCCTCGAACTCAGAAATCCGCCTGCCTCTGCCTCCCAAGTACTGGGATTAATGGAGTGTGCCACCACGCCCGGCTCAGCAGAGGAATTTTAATCCAGCAACATGGCTGCTGTAATCACCTAGGGAGACATGCAAGACACACTTAGTACACACCTTTAAACAATGAAGTTAAGTAGAAAGGCCCAAAAAAGGATGTTTCAATTCCACTTACAAGGAGGAAGGAAATCACAGGAGGTATGGGGAGGGAAAGACCTGGGTAGGAGAGGGGAGGGGGAGGGGAAAAGGGGAACAGGATCAGGAAGTGGAGTGAGGGGCAGGAGAGAAGCCCAGATGGCCAAGAGAATGAATGGAGATAAGCAGCACTGGGGGGCTGGGAGGGTGTCTCTCTAGAAAGTACCAGAGTCCTGGGTTGTGAGAAACTCTAAGGACTCAATGGGAAAGACCTTAGCCAAAATGCCCCTCATTGGAGAGTGGGAACACAGAGCCCACTTCCAGTAGATAGAGAGGGCCTGAAGTGGAGAGACAAGGTTACTAACCTACAGTCAAAATTTCTGACTCAGAACTGTTCCTGTCTAAAGGAACTGAAGGGACAAAAACAGAGAAGAGTCTGAAGGAAAGGTGGCCCAGTGACTGACCCAACTTGGGATCCATCTCACGGTGGGGCACCAAGGCTTAAACTATTACTGATGTTATGATGTACTTACAGATAGCCTGACACGGCTGTCCCGAGAGGCTCTGCCTGGTCAGGCTTCTGCTTAATCCTTGAGAGAGACTTGAGGGCTCAGAGAAGGGGGAAGCCTAATGGTGAGGGCCCATGCTCTCAGAGACAATGGGAAGGAGGAATGGATGAGGTACCCTGGGAGGGGAGAGTGAGAGGGGCCACGATGGGAATGTAAATCAACAAAACAATAAAAATTGGGAAAAAAGAAAAAAGAAAACAATGAAGTTAAACTTCCTTGGTAGAAGGAAGCATCATGTTTGAAAGTGTTGTCTAATTGGGCGACAGAAAAAGTGACAAATCAGAGAAAGATTTACAGAATAGGACATGCCCAACTCTCACATGAAGGAAAGAAGAGAGGCAACATAAGAGGGTTCATTCAGAGGGAGAGAAGAGAGTGGTCAGTTTTTTACTATGAAAGTTGTATATAGACAGGTTGCAGAGAGAGAATGAGTTAGACACAAGTGAAGACCAAACAAGCCAGACAATGGGAAGGAGCTAGAAGATTAGAACTCACTAGACATCCTAGTGAGTTCCAAGCTAGACAGTGAGACCCTATCTTAACTATCCCCCCCCCCGGGAAAAAAATTCTCACTGTATTAAACAATAATAGCAAGTAGACCGCCAGAGTTAGTTTGAGGCCAACCTGAGTAATTCAGGCAGAGGCTGAGTGAGAGAAGCAAGATTGAATCAGTCAGCTTGAAGAGGAGTTTGAGCCAGAACAGCTTCGTTGAATTAGCTAACCAGAGATCAGAAAGAACAGAAAAGAGTGAGCTTATTCATGGGTTAGTCTCAGAGGTCAAAAGCATCCTAGGCCTAGATAAGCTCCTTTGGCGGTCAGAGGCTTCCAGGAAGAGGCCAAGATGAACAGACAGAGCATTAACCCTTGGAGACAACAATTACATCATCCAACAGAACCTATATTTACACAGGGCCTCCTGGCCAGGAAAGACACCATACCCGGTGAGCCGGACCTTTCCTCACCAGTCACTAATCAAGAACATTCCCCATCTATGGAGTATGATAGAGGCATTTTCTCAAATGGTATTTTCTTCTCAGATGACTCTAGCTTCAGTCAAGTTGACAAAACAAGCAAGGACAAACAGCAGTTTACGTCTTCTACTTCTGGATATCAAGAAGCCCTTGATGAACATTCAGCAGGTAGACTTTAGATTCTAGGGGGTGACTGTTTCCTAGTTCATAAATGGTGTCTTTTCTGTGGGGAAAACAGGATAGGAATCTCTTGTTTTTTTCCTCCCTTTCTCCTGCCCTCCCTCTCTTCTCTCTCCTTCCCTCCCTCTTACCTTCCCTCTTCCTCTGTCTCTGTCTCTCTCTGTCTCTCTCTTTCTTTTATTTATTGTGTATGTGTGTTTGTGTACCTGTAAATTGCACACATTGCCATTGTCTATGTGTAAACACACACTATGAGATGACAACTTACAGGAATCAGTTGTCTCCTTCCACCATGTGGGTTCTAGCTGTCAAACTCTGGGTTGTCGGGTCTGGTGGCAAGTGTCTTTATCAGCTGAGGTGGCTCACTGAGCTCTCGTGTTTCTCTCACAAGTGCTCTAGTCTTATCAGCAGAGTCTTCATGAAATAACCAGCTAAATCCTTATTACTTTCAGCATGCAGGATTGAGCATAAGCGGTTGATATATAAATGTGAAAGAGGATTAGCATTGAAACTGTAGAAATCTGGAATAAGGTTAGCGTTCATATAAATGCACCTGGGCAATACATTTTTGCCTCAGAGCAACTTCTAGAGTCTTTATTACATGCTCTGAAATAAAGACTTGAACAGTCTTCAGTGTTGCAAGGTCTTTCTTCCCCCTGTTCAATCACCAATACCAATCTGTCCAGGTCAAACATTATTTGAGAAAAAAAGCACAGATATTTCTAGTAGTTGATTTCCTGATATGCATTAGGTAGTTTTCACATAAAAGTTAATATTCAAAACATTCCTTTATAGGAATGTTCATTTTACCAGGAATAAAAGATGGATTATAATTAATAGTTCATTTCTTTCTTAAATTTCTTAAGATTACAAAACCCTTGCGATTGTGAGAAAATCCACAGCCCTCAGGAGGCAGAGACAGGTGGATCCCTGTGAGTTCAAGGTGAATCCCAAGCCAGTCATGGCCCTGTAATGGCACTCTGTTCCCTCCCACATGCCCCAAGATATGAGAACTGAAAAATCAAAATAAAAATATACACTACTTAATCATGCACTACTACTTAAAGACCTGGCAGAGCCAACACAAAGTCAGTCAGCTCTTGTACAAGGTATGATGATACATACATGCTTCCAGTCCCAATGCTGAGGAACTAGAAACAGAAAAAGCATCAAAAGTTAAGGCCAACCTAGACATCCTAGTGAGTTCTAAGCTAGTCAGCGAGACCCTATCTTAACTACCCACCCTGGAAAAAAACATCTCACCATACTAAACAATAATAGCAAATTGATTTTGTAAAGGTAATAATAGATAAATTTCATACACAATGACAATTACTTTTTATTTGGGTTTGATCTTTTGAAGCAGGGTCTCACTGTATAGCACTGGCTGTCCCTCAGCTCCTTGAAGACCAGGCTGGCCTAATATTTTTGGTAATCTTGTTGCCTCCCAAGTGCTGGAATTACAGATGTGTGCCACCAAGAGCAGCATATAGGAGATCCTTTTAAAAAGAGTTATGTTTATTATTTTTAATTATGTGCAAATATGTGTGGCTACATGTAGGTTTGTGTAAATGAGTGCTGGTGACCACAAAGGCCAGAGGTGTCAGATCCCCTGGAGTGGGAGTTACAAATGGTCACAGAAGTTTGTATGCTGTGTTGATGAGATAATTATTCTTGGTTGTCGATTACATCTTCACTTAACTAAAACTCAAGCAGCTAGGCACGCCTGTCAGATGTGTTTCCTAATTAAATCATTTGAAGTGTGAACACTCAACTTGAGTTCATATCTTCTGAGGTTATAAAATCCACCTTTAATCTGGGCCATGCCTTCTTGTGAGAACCTATAAAGGGGAAAAGAAAGAAGGAAGCTTCCACTCTTGGCCTGCCTGCCCTTTGCTCTTGCTGGGAAGTTCATTCTAATATCGCTCCCTTATCTATCTTATTTCAAATTTATGATTATAAGATATAATACTACTTCATCAGGTTCCCTGTGTATACTAAAGAACAGCTAAGACATCCATCCTGGTGGACTGAACAATTATTAGATTCTTGGTGCTTTCGTTATTAAATAGGCAGTGTTGGATTAGCTGGACCACAACTTGTACAGGCATCGTAATATACTCTCTCTCTCTCTCTCTCTCTCTCTCTCTCTCTCTCTCTCTCTCTCTCTCTCTCTCT
>NC_034594.1:123178571-123184144 GCF_900095145.1 Mus pahari
GTGTGTGTGTGTGTGTGTGCATTCTATCAGTTCTGATCCTCTGTAGAACCTTGACAAATACAGTAAGTTGGTAAGAAGATTTGGAGCTTAAAAAAGAAGTTTCTTTAAACATTTCATAGCTCTAAACTTCATAAGCAGGTTAGATTCTTAGAAATGTTGGCAAAACCAGCTTTTTTAAAGAGAGGATTCTAACCCTTTTATGAGTATTAAACTGATCCTTTCACCAAACAGGTCACAAAATATAAATCAGTCTCTCCCTCTCCCTCTCCATTCCTTCTCTCCCTCTTCCTTTTCCCTCTCCCTCTCTCCATTCTCCCTCTCCCTCTTCCTTCTCCTTCTCCCTCTCCAATCTCCCTCTCCCTCTTCCTTCTCCCTCCTCCTCCCCCACTCCATTCTCCATCTTCCTCTCCATCCTCCCCTCCCTCTCCCTTTCCATCCTCCCCTTCTCTCCTTCCTCTCCCTCCTCCCTCTCCCTCCTCCTTCTCCCTCTCTCTCTCTGAGACAGAGTTCCACTCTTTAGCCCTTGCTGGCCTGGACCTTAGTGCAATACACAGACCATGCTGACCTGGAATTTGCAGAGGTCTGCTTGCCTTCCCCTCTTGAGCGCTAGAATTGAAGGAGGGTGCCACCACACCAGACTGTTTCTGTTTTTAAAGATTTATTACATTATTTATTTATGTACTTACGTATCTGTGTGCAAGAATTTGCATGTGTGTGCCTGACCAGGCCAAAGGAGTGTCAGATACTATGGAGCTGAGGTTACAGTCAATTGTGTGCCAGCCAACTGGGAATTGAACTTACATTCTCCAGAAGAGCAGCAAGCACTCTTAACTACCTAGCCGAAAGATGGTAATCTTAGTCAAAGACAGACCTCTGTCAGATGCTATAGTTTTGGTACCTTAACAGTCAATGGAACATGTTTACGGCCCACTTCCTTCCCAGCTCACTTCCTTCAGCATTCATTATCTAGGAGGGATGTGGGTTTTGCTTTTGATGGCAGATAATGTTGCCATAGATAAAGCTCCCTTACCTCTCCTTATTTCAGTCCACAATGAGAATTTTAAATCACTCTTTTGCTTTATAACTTAGTTTGTGCTTAGCTTTTTGATATGTTGATATATGGTGATTTGTTGCTTTAGTCTGGTTGTTATTTCTCTGCATGTGTACATTGTTTGTTTGTTTGTTTGTTTTCTGAGACAGGGTTTCTCTTTGTATCCTTGGCTGTCCTGGAACTCACTTTGTAGACCAGGCTGGCCTCAAACTCAGAGATCTGCCTGTCTCTGCCACCCAAGTACTGGAATTAAAGATGTACACTACCACTGCCTGTTTTGTGTTGTGTTTTTAAGACTAAGTCTTACTGTAGTTGCCCAGGATATCCTAGAACTCTAACTGATCCTCTTGACTCATTCTAAATTCTGGGATTACAGGTTCTCACTGTCTCATCTGGCTAGTTGGCCAGTATGAGTATGTAGTGAATTGCAAAGATCTACATAAACATTTCTTTAAATAGTTTGCTTCCCAGTAACATCTTTAGAAATATTTGTCGGTGAAAGAATGGGAAACTGACCTAAAGTCTAAACTAAACTAAACTCTGTGTGTGCACATACAAGTAATCAGTTTATTTTTTTATTTTGTGTTGTTTTGCTTAGACAGGGNCTTAACTGACTAGCCTTGACCACCCTATGATGATGAAGATGATTTTGATGTCCTGATTCCTTTGCCTCCACTGCCTGAAGGCTAGGATGCCAGGAATGTACCTCCATGTATGATTGAGATGGTGCCAAAGACCAGACACCAGCTGTGTACACCCAGCAGACACTCAACAAGCTGAGCTACATGTTCAGCTCTTGTTTCTATTGCTGTACTAGAGTGATGCCTGTATAAATGGAATTATGTACTAGGAGCCATGTTGTTTGGGTTTATCATTTTGTTCAACAGCAATGACTTTCTTACTCCTTCCCAAATGAATGANAATTAGCCAAATACAGATTTCATGGGCTTATGGACCCGGGTAACACCAGCCACCTTATATTCACACTGTCTTCCATATCGCATTCTCTGATTACCACTATAAGCCTCGTATGAAAATTCTTATCTCATGTATCATCTATGCTTCCCAAGGGAGGNAAGCTAAAATCCAGACACATAAACAAAGATGCGAAGCTAGGATGTTAGGGAGAAGACTCTCCTGACTTTCTACCCAGGAGCCAGAACTGCTCACATCGCATGAGCAAACCCATGTGCCTGCTTCACCAAGGCACTCATATCATCCTAGAAACAGAACTTCAGCAAAACATTTAAAAAAAAATGTTTTTGAGTGACTGCTGGTAAAGATGCTACATCACAGAAGACCTTCAGGATCTATAAAACCTGATTCGTACTCTGTCCCCCAAGCCCACTACTTCTAGGATATTAAACAAATTAATGTTTCTGTTCAACAAAAATGCTGAGGAATGATTGAGTAGTGAAGAAACTGGCCTAATCTGAGACTCGTTGAACTAGACAGTTACAAAGAGGGCAGAGATGGAAAGCACTGGCTCAGTACCAGCCATCACATGCAGAACTTCAAAAACCTGGTTTCTATAAATGTGATTGGTCAGAAGGAGACTCAGTTAACACTGATAACAACTGCTCACCACAGCACTAGGAGATAGACGTTATTTTTCCTATGGTAAAGACTACCAGAGAGCCAGACTCCAATCTAAGTCTGTCAGAAGCTTTGTAATCTGCTATACTGTATCTGTGGGTTTGCTTTGTCTGTGACAGTGTCATGTCACTGAAATTGTCTTTACAGTTAGTGCAATTATGACCATGATGTGCTTCTCAATCATGAATTCTTGGTTCTGATTAATGCAATACAAGATGACTAGAGTGGAAATATACAGCACTATGGAATACACTCACTATCTTTTTAAGGACCGACATTGCTTACTTATTTGTCAAGCCTTGACTTCTGAATAAAGACAACTGAACTGAAGTGAATCATCTCTTCTCTAAAGGTCTTACTGCAAATGTAGCTTTCAAACATAAGATTTTACAGGAGGGTCTTTTTGATGAATCATGCATTCTAGTTGTAGAGATGCTCCTTGCATAAATATTCACATAATAAGCATACAGTACAACTGCCTTGGGACCCTTAAGAAGGCATACAGGGGCTAAATAGATGCCTCAGCCGGAAAGAGTGCTTATTGCTCTTGAGAGAACCTGGGCTTTGTTCTCAGCACCTACATAGTAGAAGGATTGTTTGTAATTCCAGCTCCAGGGGACCTGGTAAGCTCTTCTGGCTTCCTTGGGTATCTGACAGGCATATGGTGTATGTACATACAGGCAGGCACTCGTACATACAATACATTAAAATTAGTGTATCCTTTAAAAGAGAAAAAAAAGGAAAACCTCCACAATGACATAGGAGTTACAATTAAGATTCTTTAATTTTTTTAAACAGATACCTAAAGGATAAAAATTCTTCATTTGGTAAGTAAGTAAGTAAATAAATAAATAAATAAATAAATGGTAGCAATGGGTGTGGGGAGTTTGATCAGTTGTTAAGATCACTTGCTGATCTCTCAGAAGAACCTGTGATCACTTCCCAGCACTGAAATTATGGATGGTTAAAAGCTATCATGAGGATGCTGGGACATAAAAGATCCTCTCTAAAAGAAACATATATTCTTAGTCCCTGAGCCATCTATCTAGCTCCTTATTTTATCTTTAGATACAGAGTCTCACTCTGAAACCTACACGGGCCTCAAACTCCTGATAAACCTCCTGACTCAGTCTGCCAAGTATTGTGATTATAATACTTTTTTCTCCTGTTATCTAAAGAGTTATCTGTAAGCATAGGCTTGTCAATATTTTACTAAAAGTTGTTGCTTGGGATGAAATGGTGAACAGACAGGAGAGAGAGGGAGAAGGTGTGACAAAGAGAGATCATGGCTTGATCCAGGTCGTATAGAGAAGAGAAATTACACAAATGCAATAGGTGAAAGTAAAATAATGAAAGTATCATGCAATAATTTACTGGAAAGGAAACCAAAGACAAGCAGATTAGATGAGGGAGGAGGGAAGAGGGAGGAGGGGGTTTGACACGAAATCTCTTTTGGCCATACCACATATGACTTACCACTGAAATGTTCAAAGGACATAATGCAGCCCTTCAGATATTGACATTGGAGCTCAGATAAGACATCCAAATAGAAACATGAATGCTTGTATCATTTGGGTACAGTTGGGCACAGGAAGAAAAGAATGCGAGAAAAGAAAGCAAAAGGCCATTTTGGAAAAAAAATAATGGTAGAGGGAAAGTTGAACCTTAAAGGAAATACTTAAATAGAACCTTAAATAGAAACACTGGGAGATGGGAAGAAATGCCATAGAAACATTGCATGAAAATGTCAGGCAAGGGAGGGCCACTAGGAAGAAGAGTGCTTGTCTAGAATGTGAGGACTTAGGCTTGATCTCCAGCAATGAAAAAAGAAAGAACAATTACCAGTGACGTTTACTGCTGATAAATTGAATTCCAGGCTACTTTCTTTTTCCGTTGCTTTGATAAAACATTCCGACAAAAGCAGTCGAGGGAGACGGGGGTTATTTCAGCTCACAGTGCAAGGGTCTTGTCCCTGAAGGCAGGGGAGTTGGAGCAGCCAGTGTTTAGAGTAGCTGGTCGTGTGGCATCCATCCTCAGGATTCAGAGGGACATGGATTTCTGAGTGCAGCTCACTTTCCCTCTTTATGTAGATCTTAGTTCTCATCCCAAGGAATGATGTCATCCCCAGTGGTCAGGTCTTGCCACTTCAGTTAACTCAGTCAAGATTGTCTCCTCATAAGTATGCTCAGGGGCCCATCTCCAAGGTGACTTTATACCTTATCAAGTGAATAATTGAGATTAATCGCCACAAGATCTGAAAAACTAAAATTCTATTGTATACTTCAGCTTATTTTCTTCTTGCTTTAAGTATATTGGGTTTAATTGCTTTGTGTATATGCATTTGGGGGGGGGGGTTCGAGACAGGGTTTCTCTGTGTAGCCCTGGCTGTCCTGGAACTCACTCTGTAGACCAGGCTGGCCTCGAACTCAGAAATCTGCCTGCCTCTGCCTCCCAAGTGCTGGGATTAAAGGCATGCACTACCACTGCCCAGCTGCATATGCATATATTTAACTCTCAAAATAATCTATAGCTAATCAAACATGTAAACCATTGTAAATACTGGTATTCTGGTAGATTCTTATTAGATAAGAAAGTCATGCTTCATGAAATTATTTCAAATATTAAACAGTGAATTGTGATTCTTAGATAGGAGTCACACAAACACATAATCTTAGAGCCTCTACACTGTAAAAAGTTATGTTTAAAAATCTTTATTTTGTGTATGTGTGTGACTTGGATACATGGCAAATTTAAGGCCTGTGCTATGTCAGACCTTGTCTCAGGGAATCAAATAAACAAAGGAAAAATCAAATTCAAATATATATGATGTAAAAAGAAATCTATCAATTTAGCACAAGGCTAATAGCAAAATTTGGAGAAAACAGAAAGAAAATAAAAACCATATTTGAACGAAAGAGAGAGAGAA
>NC_034594.1:123184155-123199941 GCF_900095145.1 Mus pahari
GCTCCTACAAATCTAGCACTGAATTGGCTGAGGTAGGAAGGTATTTGAAGTGTATTTGAAGCCAGCTCTGGACACCTACAGAATTTTGTNTTAGACCGAGGAGGGTCTTATTGATGAAGCATGCATTCTAGTTGTAGAGATGTTCCTTGTATAAGCATTCACACAATAAGCATACAGTACAACTGCCATGGGACCCTTAGGAGGATATACAGGGACTTAACAGATGCTTCATCCAGTGAGAGTGCTTATTGCTCTTGAGTGAACCTGCGTTTGGTTCTCAACACCTACATGCTAGCAGGATTGTTTATAATTCCAGCTCCAGGGGACCTGGTAAGCTCTTCTGGCTTCCTCAGGTATCTGACAGGCATATGGTATATGTACATACATGCAGGCATTCATACATATAATACATTAAAAATAAGTGTATCCTTTAAAAGAAAAGAGAGGAAAAAGTATACAATGACATAGAAGTTACAATTAAGATTCCTTAATTTTTTTATACAGATACCTAAAGAATAAAAGTTCTTCATTTGGTAAATAAATGAATGAATAAATAAATAAATAGTGGCAATGGGTGTAGGGAGATTGCACAGTTGTTATGATCACTTGCAGATCTTGCTGAAGAATCTGGGATCATATCCCAGCATTGAAATTAGATGGTTATGGCCTGCCTGGGGGCCTGCTGGACTGGCGGGGTCTCAGTCCGCGGTCCTTTTCCTCTGGCGAGGCGGCCATCGTAGTGGCCATCTCTCAGGTCATGGAATGAGGGTCGCCTGAGCGGGGCAGGCAGTTGAAGGTCCCGAAGGGCGCTCAGAGCTTCCCTGTGTTCGCGGGTCGCGGCAGTTGCCATAAGGCACCCCAAGGCAGAAACGTGTTTGAATTGGTTCCCGGGCTGCTTCCTGGCCGCTGCCCAGTCTGTGCTGCGCGGCTGGCCGAGGCCCGGAGCTGTGGTGGTGGGGCCTTCTCTTTTTCCCCTCGGAGAGATCTGGAAGGGATGGTGGCGTCGATGGCTGTAGGACAGTGTGCTTGTTTGACCCGCTAGGGCTATGCAGGGTTCTTCATTTCTGTGTATCAGACAAGGTTTTATTATGTAATCCTGGCAGCCTGGCCTAAAGCTTCTGGCAGTCCACCCACCTCTGATTCCCAAATTCTGTTATTACAGGGAATCTCCAGCCCCGACCACATGCGGATTTAAACCTAGGATCTCGTGCATGTAGACAGTATTTAGCCATGGAGCTGTTATCTAGCCCTAGCTGGAATTATTTAACAATGTTTAAGCTGAGCATGGTGGTATAAATCTTCAGTCAGTGTAACTGAAGATTGAAGCAGGAGAATTGCAGCAAGTTTGAGCTATGTAATGAGAGCCCTGTTTCAGAAATCAACAGATCCATACCCCTCCCCAAGGTTAAAACCAGCCTGGTACGAAAATAATTATCTTTGTCTATAAATGTCTTTATAGACACTTTTTCAGGGTGGGTTGAGGCATTCCCCACCAAGAGATAGACAGCTAATGTGGTGGCCAAGAAGATACTCAAAGAAATTCTTCCTCGGTTTGGGATACCTAAGGTACTCAGTTTATGGACTGGCCTTCGTCTCCCAGGTAAGTCAGGGATTGTCCAGAAAGCTAGGGATAAATTAAAAATTATATTGTGCATACCGACCCCAGAGTTCTTGTCAGGTAGAGAGAATGAATAGAACACTAATAGAAGCCCTCAGCAATTTAGCTTTAGAAACCGGCAGCAAAGATTGGACAGCCCTTCTCCCTTATGACTTATTCAGGGCCCAGAATTCCCCCAGAGCCTCTGGTCTAACACCCTTTGGATTAATGTATGGGGCCCTTCTGCCCATCTATGTGACAGGCTCTTGAAATTGTAAAAAAGGAGGTCTGGGACCAGTTAAAAGAAACCTATGTTGCTGGTGATACACAGGTGTCACATCAGTTTAAAGTAGGAGACACTATCCTGGTGAGGAGACATCGAGTGGTAAACCTAGGAGCCAAGGTGAAAAGGACCCTACTCAGAGCTGCTGACGATGCCCCACCGCAGTAAAAGTAAAAGGAATACCCACCTGGTTTCATGCATCTCACCTTAAGAAGTCTCCTCCTGGCTGACAAATGTTGTCGGCCATCACTGGGCCACTGGTAATTCTGCTTTTGCGCTTAACTTTTGGACCCTGCTTGATTAATCAGTTGCTTTTGTTAGAGACAGAATTGATACTCTAATTCTAAGATTAGAATTATTTAGTAGAGGAAAAGAGGGGATTGAAGGAAAATGAAATTTAAAATGAAATTTAAGGCCTGGGATTCATGTAATTTATGTCAAATAAGTCCAGAAAAAAAAGTTGTGGGCTTGGAAGCCCGAGGCGAAGGAGAACACAGTGGGACAGGCCTGGGCACGCCCAGGCAGGCTTTTGTTTAAAACATTCCTGACATAGTTTGGAGTCATGTTAACCAGGTGTTCTGCTAACTTACATGTACCACTCTGCAAATTTGTTGGCATTCAAACCGACCAATCATGTGTAACCGGACCAATTCTTGCTAGCCCCTCCCTCTCCCCCTACAAAAACCACTAGCTTTCAGGCCACGTGGTCGGTGCCTCTACCTCCTGCGTGAGGTATGCATCAGCCTGGAGCTCAGACATTAACCTACCTCGTGTTTTTACATCAAGATGGTTTATTCGTGGTTTTTGGGCATCACCTTCTCAAGACTAAAGAGGGGAGGGCTCCCCATGAAATTCTTACAGTCACAAGTCTTATCATGTATATGCACCTTAGGTGTATTGTATATACCTAAGGAACCAAGCCTGCAGAGATGCCCTGAGCTCACACACGTCCGGGCTGTACCATGTTACCGGCTCTGCAACAGCAGCACCCAGCTCACGCCTGGAGACTGTCGGTTGATCCATTTTAATTTTGAAAAGGCTACTCAACAATTCTAGTCTGAACATTCATGAGTGCCTGACAAATACAGAGGTGGATCCTTGGAACCCACCATTGGACTGAGCACAGGGTCCCTAATAAAGGCGCTAGAGAAAGGACCGAAGGAGATGAAGGGGTTAGCAGCTCCATAGGAGGAACAATATGAACTAACCAGTACCCCCAGAGTTCCCAGAAACTAAATCACCAACCAAAGAGTACACATGGTGGGATACATGCTTCTAGCTGCATATGTAGCAGAGGATGGCCTTGTGGGACATCAATGGGAGGAGAGGCCCTTGGTTCTGTGAATGCTCTATGTCCCAGTATAGGTGAATGCCAGGGCCAGGAAGCTGGAGTGGGTGGCTTGGTGAGCGGGGAGGGGGGAGTAGGGGGTTTTCCAGAGGGGAAACAAGGAAAGGGGACAACATTTGAAATGTAAATAAAGTAAGTATCTAATAAAAAAGAAAGAAAATGTTGGTAATGTGAGCTATGAAGTTAGGTCTTCTGCTTTTCTTGCTTAGGAATAGAAAGTTCTATTTCTACATCATAACCATTAATGAGACAGACTTAATTAAAATAAAGACTTCTTTTCTGGGAATACCTGTGTGTTTGTCAAACTTATCATTGTAGAGTTGACCCATAGTGACACAGTTAAATCTTTAAGATGAGGACAAGAGTGACAGACAGGATGTTTTCTTTTTTAATGTAGCAAATCCTTGCTGTCCCAACTCATTTCAAAACTACAGTGAATGCATGAGCATAGGATTTGACCAATATAAGTGTGACTGTACCTAGACTGAATTCTATAGTCAAAACTGAACTACACATAAGTTTTTCCTGGGGTATCTCCTTTGGAAAGTAGCCGCCCACATATGTTTACCATCATTTTGTAGATTTGTGTCCTATGGAGGAGGGGAGGCTGCCCAGTTCTTCCTCCTGATTTGTTTCTCTCCAGCTGAATTTCTGACAAGAATGGAGTTACTGCTGAAGTCCACCAAACACAGTACACTACATCCTGACCCTCTTCAAGAGAATCTGGAACACTGTGAACCACATTCCCTTCCTGTGAAGTTCAATCATGAGGTATGTGCTGACATGTAAGTACAACCCTCCCTTGTTTTCCAGCATCCTCCAACAAAACTAGGCACCAGAAACCCAACCCTAAGAACTATCCCAACCTCAAAATGGCTTGAAGTATACCTTTTTTATTGTTCATTTTTTCCTTGAAATGTCTAAAATACTGTCATGTAAACCTGTAGTCTGGATCCTAGTTATGACCCCTGTCCTTCATTCCTGTGGAGGAAGTGTGGTTCACTTGTTCATTGAATACCCATGGCACACAAAATTGTTCTGAACACACAGCACACTTTGAAACAAATAGTTAATTAGGGTTTGGGTCAGAAGGAAAAATAAATGTCTATAGTTCTAAGTGAGGGCCATGCGCATCTGTATGTGTCATCATCTATGGAACAGGGAGTGGGTAGTACCTGAAAGGCTAAGACTACTGGAGCAGAATGTTCTCTGTAAAGCTAAAGCTTTATTGAAGATGCATTTTCAGTGCCCTTTAAAGTTTAGTCATTGTAAAGCAGGGTATCTTTGTCTGAAGGAAATCCAGTCTCTGTACTTGCTACATTGTACACTGATAATTGATATTCCCTTGTTGTTGTTGTTTTCATATGAAACTAATAATTATTTTCTTTAAAATTTCAGCCAGATCACATTTGATTGNCAGTCCACCAACTAACCCTGTGCACTATGGTTACAAAAGCTGGGANGCCTCCTCCAACCTCTCCTACTACACCAGGGCCCTTCCTCCAGTAGCAGATAACTGCCCAACTCCCATGGGTGTGACGGGTGAGTGCAAAGAAATACACACATAGCAATTGCAGTGAGGCTTGGGTGTGTACCTAAAAAAGGTGACCTTAGATTGTCTTTTATGTAAAACTATAAATAGTTTTGTCTTTGGTATGGTTATCCACAGAGGTTTACTAAAAGTATGGACCTAGTACAGGAAAGTAAATCTACATTTGATACAATGTTTTAACCTTATTATGTTTTGCTAAATAGAATTGATGTTAGTTAAAATTGATAATTCAATAACACCCCCTTATATATTAAAACTTGAATTTATAACCTTTGCCAGATAGCTTATTGCCTGTAATTTCTAAGGTAAAGTTTAAACAATAACTCAAGACCATTCTGGCATAGAGAGTGAGTTTCAGTCCAGCCTGGGGTACAAGCATGACACTGTGCCTCAGAACAACAATTGTATTGATGTTGTGTTCCTCTTTGAGACAGTGGTTCTAAGTGATGGAAGCTCTCATGTATTATACAGTCATTTGTTTGCTTGAACAAATAAGTGAATGGATAGATACTTACTCTAGAATTTTCATGTTCTAGGAAATAAGGAGCTTCCTGATTCAAAAGAAGTGCTGGGAAAGGTTCTTCTAAGGAGAGAGTTCATCCCTGATCCCCAAGGCTCAAATATGATGTTTNCATTCTTTGCCCAGCACTTCACCCATCAGTTTTTCAAGACAGATCAGAAGCNAGGACCAGGGTTCACCCGAGGACTGGGCCATGGAGTAAGTAGGCTTAACTCAGATCCATAACAAATCCTTAGGGAATACTGACATCTTCCCATCCCAAGCATATTGCACCCAATATTTTTCGTATCCAAATGTTATGTCTTCTAAAACCATGATGGGTGTTCCATTTTCATTTGCTGGTTTATTAAACATGAACAGAAATACAGAGAAACATTTTAATGTAATTTTCCTTATATTTTTAGTTTAAAAGTTTAGTCTAAGAAAAGGCTATATCTTCTGTAAACATATAAATAAATAGTCATTGGTGGCATTGGGAAGTGAACCTTAGAACTTTGTGCTTGCTGGGCACTGGACTCTGCTTATTGAGATAGAGGCCCAACCTTCACAAAGTCCCCTGACTGTGCTGCTTTAAACAATGGAAAACAGCTATCAGGATTATTATTATATATATGGCATACTTTATTCAAAATAAAGTCACATGCTTTTATTTTTGGTAGAAAAATTATTTTAGAATTTTGTGGCTATGAAGACTCATTTGTTGAGCTTGCTAGATTGGTGTTTACAGACACTTATTGCTTTTACAGAGGACCCAACTTAAGTTCCTACCACCCACATGATAGTTCACAACCATCTACAACTCCAGTCAGTTCTAGGAGATTTGATATATTCATCTGACATTTTAGGGTACCAGGCAAACACATGACATACATACAGACATACATTCAGGCAAATTTTCATACATATAAAAATAAAATAAATCTTTTAAAATAATCACTTGTTGAATTTTAAGGAAAATGTAATTATCGAAATTGAATAAGAAATCATTGTAAGAATCAGTAAATTGAAATTTCTCCATAATAAATTTTTTAGGTAGACTTAAATCACATTTACAGTTTAACTCTAGACAGAAAACATAAACTATGCCTGTTCAAGGATGGGAAATTGAAATATCAGGTATTTCCCTTATGGTTTAAAAATGATCACCTGCCATTTAGACTTACATTTTAAAACTGTTGTGGCTTTTTCTTTCTTCTTTAACTCTGTTATTACTGTTGTGATTTAGGTCATTGGTGGAGAGGTGTATCCTCCCACAGTCAGAGACACTCAGGTAGAGATGATCTACCCTCCTCACATCCCTGAGAACCTACAGTTTGCTGTGGGGCAGGAAGTCTTTGGTCTGGTGCCTGGTCTGATGATGTATGCTACCATCTGGCTTCGGGAGCACAACAGAGTGTGTGACATACTCAAGGAGGAGTATCCTGAGTGGGAGGATGAGCGACTGTTCCAAACCAGCAGACTCATACTCATAGGTGAGCAAGAGAGAAATAAAGAGCAAGACCATCTCCCCCTAACTCCCCCCCAAAAGAAAAACTCATTTCTTGAATTTGCTATGTTTTGACTCCTTGTGAATAGGGAGAGTGAATGTGATTTGGTAACATCCCTACCGTTTGTTGTAAGGAAACTAAACTCTCTGTGTTGTGCAACAGGAGAGACTATCAAGATAGTGATCGAAGACTATGTGCAACACTTGAGCGGTCTTTGGGAAGACCATGGTAGAACTTGGAGAACCATTCTCCTTGAAAGGACTTAGGGGTAATCCCATCATTTCTCCCCAATACTGGAAGCTGAGCACCTTCAGTGGAGAAGTGGGTTTTAAGATCATCAATACTGCCTCAATTCAGTCTCTCATCTGCAAACATGTGAAGGGGTTTCCCTTTCTGTTGTTGTTTTTTTTTTTATTTTTCTCTTTTTTGATATATATATATATATATATATATATATATATATATATATGTGTGTGTGTGTGTGTGTGTGTGTGTATATATATATACACACACACATATATATATGTATATAAAATTATTATTATCATTTTTTTGCGACATGGTATCACTGTATAGCCCTGGCTGTCCTAGAGCTCACTGAGTAGTCCAGGGTGGTGTTGAAATCAGAAACCTGTTAGCCTCTGCCTTCCAAGTGCTGGCATTAAAGGCATGCACTACAGCTGCCCTTTTTTTTTTCATTTGTTTGTTTTGTTTTATTAAACTAATAAAATTTATTTCAAAATATACAACATGATATTGACATTTTTAAGCCATCATAATAATTTATAATTAAATGCCTCTTACATATATATACATGATATGTTCTGAAGCAATATTCTGAAGTAATATTTACTCAACAAGTTTTTAAAATATATTTGCAACATAAAACATGATAAAAGTAGACAGAAAATCTCTTATGAAGTCCTCTATGAAAGATACTTATGACAGGTTACTGATTAGATGAAAACTGTTTCATCTCCAGGGGAGAACATGCAGTAAAACTGTGGCTTCATAGAATGAATTTGTTAGCGTTTCTTCTGTTTCTATTTTGTGAAATAGTTTGAAAGGTATGGGTATTAGGTCTTCTTTGTACGTCTGATAGAATTCTCCACTAAACCCATGTGATCCTGGGCTTTTTTTTTTTGGTTAGGAGACTTTTAGTGACCGCTTCTACTTCTTTAGGGGTTATGAGACTCTTTAGATGGTATATCTGGTCCTGAATTAATTTTGATATTTGATATCTGTCTCAAAAACTGTCCATTTCATCCAGATTTTCCAATTTTGTTGAACACAGGCTTTTGTAGTAGAATGTGATGATTTTTCTAGTTTCCTCAATTTCTGTTGCAAGTTATTTTTCCTAGCCTTTTGCTGGGCCTGAAAATGCCTTTAAAAGAAAGTCTTCCTTGTAATCCATATGATATTGACATACTATTAATAGAAAACTAACTTCTTATATTAAAGTTCAAAAGCAGAGATTTACTCTCATCTGTAGAGAAGCTAAAGAAGGATGTAGAGGTGGACATATGGACAAGAGATGAATAGAGATGAGCTATAGAGACAGACCAATGGGTAAGAAGGAGCATTTTCTCCCCAATTATGAGACCATGAGTATCCATCGACAATGCTGGGTGTGGTCATTTATGCCTGTGATTTCAGTGTTGTGAGAATCTGAGACAGGAAGATCACTGAGACTTAGTCATCCATGCAGTTCCAGGGTCAGTTGTGACCCAGTCTCAAAGAAACATGGTGGAGAATGATACAGCAGAACACCCACATGGGTACACACACATGAGCACACACCACACCCGTGAACAGTGCCGACAAAACCCACTCACATGCACTCACAGAAAATTTAATCTCACTACTGTTTAATAAGTCCTGTGAACAAGGCTATAGAACTAGTTGGCATTAGTAATATATTACATTGATCAAAATTAAAGTGACCCAGGCAGGTGAGATGGTTCACTTGCCACTAAGTCAGATGAACTAAGTTCGATAGTCAGGACCCACGATGTAGAAGGAGAGAACTTACACCGGCAAATGGTCCTCTGACCTCCATGTGTGTGCTGTGGCACATCTACAACCGTGTGTGTGTGTGTGTGTGTGTGTGTGTGTGTGTGAGAGAGAGAGAGAGAGAGAGAGAGAGAGAGAGAGAGAGAGAGAGAGAGATTTGTTTGTATATATATGATAAATAAATTGTAATTAAGGTGACCTACGATTACTATTCACGTAATTATCACTAACAGTATTTTATAATTACTAGTTGACTAGCTGACTCAATGATATGTTACAAGTATGTTTACAAATCATTTCCCTTTAAAAGATCTTGCTTTTCTCATCTAAGTTTTGCAGATACAGAGAACTGAGCTGTACAAATCTCCATAACAAGTTTAGGACAGTTACATGTTGTTCATTGATAAAGGCTCACTGGAGTGGGCATAGCTGACTATTTACAACTTCGAACTAATTTGCTTTGCTAGCCCTCAGGAAGCTGCCACACCTAGATACCTCACTAGGATGGTATTCATTTTGGATCCTTCTAATAAGCTGCTCTGAATCAGAATTAACCAAATAAGGCAAAAACTAGAGTTTTGTCAACAATTGATGAGTCACAATTCCCCTAGACTTGGCTACTCCCTGATTATTTTCCACCGTGTGTGTGTGTGTGTGTGTGTGTGTGTGTGTGTGTGTGTGTCTTTTTTTTTTTTTTTTTTTTTTTTAAATTTGTTTCTCTGGGAAAGTCAAGAACATGGGGGTGAAGGGCGAGGCCTCGGCACACATCAAAAGCAGAAGGGGGCAGCAAGGGCACTTGCTCAGGGCTTGAGAGAGGCTCAGGGCTTGAGGAACTCAGGCAGACTCAAAGGAGGAGGAAGAGGAGGGGCGCCATGACCATGGCCATAGCTCACCCTCAGGGAAGAGCGCCTCTCCTCCAGGCCACGGGAAGGACAGGACACAGACCCTGTGGCCGCTGCTTGAGCCCCTACTGCAGCTGCGGGTAGTGACGGGGGGGGGGGGCGCAGGTGGCCCTGCACCCTGCTGCACACCAGGCTGGGGTCCCAAGAAAGGGACCTAGACCGGGCGTGGTCCTTTGAAGCTGAGTCAGCGCCTGTGTGCAGGGTTGGGCCTCTGGGGACCAAAGTGGCTACTGCTGCCTGCCCGTAGGTTGGTGACCCTCTGCCAGGCTCCCGTCAGGCCAAGTGGCAGATGGGGGGTGTCCCTTACTCCCACCCAAAGTGTGTGTGGAGCAACCTAAACCTGCCTGGAAATGCTAGGTTTTGTGGCGCTGGCAGACATACCCACTGACTTCTGGGGTATGGGGGTACGTGGGAAACCCAGGACCCTGGTCCAACCACTAGAGAAGAGGGCAGAGGTGACCCCAAAGCTCCCAAAATTAGCACTAGGAAGAAGGGTCCAGTGTGTGCATGGTGGGGGTGGGGGTGGGGGTGGAACTCAGGACAGGGAGTGGCTTGGCTGACCAACAATGACTCCACCTTGCGGGTGATTGTTCCATCCCGGGTGAAGAGCTTCTCCTGCTTTGAGCTCCGTTACCTATGGGAGGGGATCCACAGGTGCCCGTCCTCCACCCTAGAACTTCAAGACTTTGTCCCCCAAAGAACTGTGGCCTCACTCCACCTGCCCACATTAGGCCGCTGGCGCCTTGGCCAGGAAGACCCTTTCTGGTCCCCTCGGAGACTCCCCAAAAGTAACAATAAGGCACAGACAGGCTGGCCTGGGGCAGCAAGGGGACACCAGACTGGGACCAAGGTGGGCGTAAGCCGCCTGTGTAAACCTGCTGTGACCTGGACTGAGGGAGTCCCCATTCTTGGAGGGGCTGATATGGGTTGGTCTGTCTCTCACCAAGGGGTGACCCACGGCTCAGAGGTTCGGGGTGAGTGTGGAGTGTGGTGACGGGCAGAGCACCCTCCACTGCGACTCGAGGTGCATAGGGAACACACACGTGTCTGGGGCCTGTGAGGCGGAGGGCGAGGGTGGCCAGGCGCCGGGGAGGGCCGGGCTGCTGGGTTTGAGTGTGGAGCATAGGACGGGGACCGGGGACTGGGGTGCCCCGACGGCTCACATGACAGAACAACATCTACAGCGAGGCTTCTTCATGTCGAGGTCCTGGGCGTCGCTGGGCGTGATCGTGGGCCCTGTCTGGTTCTCCTCTTTGGTGGCCTGGAGCTCAGCCGCGCTGCCATTGAGAGGTGCGGGCTCCCTGGGCGTGGCCGCATCTTCGATCACCACCAGTTCAGCCTTGATGGTGTCTTGCAGGCCCAGTACCTTCTTGGTTTCTTCTTCATCTTCCACGTTCTGATAACCCATGAAGACCATGGTGACCGGGGGCTCCTGACCGGGCTGGATGCCTGGTGGGCCTGACGTGGCTCTCCTGGTTGAGCTTCAACTCCTGTGATCTCCCTTCTGGACGGGCGTGGTCCTGGTGGCATCCTCTGCGAGTCCCCGAGGCTCCGCTGGCCCAGCTGTGGACCCTGCCTCGCTCAGTGTGACCTCATCGGCCTTGTGAATGAGTTCGTCCACCTCGGAGGAACTTAGAGGCTGGATTCCGTTCTCAGTGATGCCGTCCACCGCATGGACCACCGCTTTCATCATTGTGGATCCCCCTGGACTCTGCACCGGTGTGGACGTGTGGCTCTCTTTCGGGGTCCCCAACGGAGTCTGCTGAGCGTTCACCAGGGTTTCCGACTTTTGCTCCTCCTTGGCTGGGCTTGCAGACTGGGGCCGGCCTGGGTTGAGGGCTGCTGAATTCTCCTTTGGGGCAGCTGGGGCTGACTCTCCTAACTCCAGAACATCGATCTCTTTCTCGAGCCTGGTGATGGACTCCTCCAGGCCCCGGGCTTTCTGCTCATCCTCCTGCATCTGCTTCCTCATGTCCTCGTCGCCCTCTGAGGCTGAGGATGGTGTCCCCTCTAGCAGCCAGCGTTCCCTCAGTGTCTTGGACTTCAGGTACTGCAGCTGTCTTCGGTCATCCTCCAGTTGTCTCCGCTTGCTCTCAATCTCTGCTTGCTTCCTACGTTTCTCAGCGATGGCTTGAAGCCGCTCCTGCTGGGACGCCGTGTCTGTTGCCAGGACGTCCATCTCCCGCGAGGTCGGTGGGCGGTGCAGCGCGGGGCAGGGCCGACTCTAGGGCCTGGCGGAAGGGGCTGTGCGGCGCGGGGGCGGCACCGGGGCGGGCATCCTTCCCCAGCGCGCCGGGTATCGTCCGGGCGCGGCCGGGTGGGCTCCTGTGTGCGCCGCCTCTCGTGTGTGTCTTTAATCTGGAAAAGTTTAACTTCTAGCATAATTCATAGACAATTCAATTAAGTTATGTTTGGTATTGTCCCTAGTTTTTTACTCCTTACCAGATATTGCATAAGAGACACTGGCAATCATACTCAGATAAGTAGAAAAATGATTTCAAAATGGGAGGATGAACATAAAATGGTTGGTTGGTTAGCGAACATCCTGAAAGTGTTTTACTCTACTTCTGTGCAATCATTATATGTAGGAGGAGACAGACTCTAACGTCAGTTCTTAAAGTCAACTGAATTTAAGAGGCACAGAATCACAAATGTCTTACCCAGTGCTAGGCCTGGCCTGGCCTGGCCTGCGGCCTGGCCCTGCCCTGCCCTGCCCTGCCCTGCCCTCTCTGCCCTGCCCTCTGCCCTGCCCTCTCTGCCTATATACATGAAATAAATAAATAAATCTTAAAAAAAATAAATGTATACATTTATGAGTATTAAACAAAGCTTATAATTTGATAACATGAGAAAGGCTCTCTAATGTGTATTAATCAGGATGCCCTAAAAGAAACAGAACTAGTGAAATGAATATATTATACATATACATATACATATACATATACATATATATATATATATATATATATATATGTGTGTGTGTGTGTGTGTGTGTGTGTGTGTATAATTTACATAATTAACCTATTCTTGGTATTTGTTTTGTTTGTTTGTTTGTTTGTTTTGTTTTTTGTTTTTTTTGAGACAGTGTTTCTCTGTATAGCCCTGGCTGTCCTGGAACTCATTTTGTAGACCAGGTTGGCCTCAAACTCAGAAATCCACCTGCCTCTGCCTCCCAAGTGCTGGGATTAAAGGCATGCGCCACCAAGCCCGGCTTGGTATTGTTTTTTAACTGTAAAATCTTCAATATTAAACCTCGAATGTCTGCTAAATGGCCTTATATGTGTAATTTCAGCTTGATCCAATTGTATGTTCCTTCCATTATTATTCCATACATTTAAAATCCAAACTTACACATTTTCCAGATGTCTGTTAGTGAAAGATCCCCCAGAGGAGACCCTCACTCAAGTCTCGGGAATAGTGCGCACCCAGTGAGATACTGAGACCGAACTTGCTGTAAACACACGAGGAAGTTTATTGAGCTCATACCAGCATGCTGGGGTCGAAACTCATACGCCACGCAGGGGTTGAGGAGTTCAACCCTGACCCGAATTTGTGACAGGCTTATGAAGGCAGAAACCACAAAGGAGGGAGGAGGGTTGGGCAGGAAACAGGGGAAGTCCAAAGTCACACATTTACTTAACAGTTTAACAGTTAAACTATACCAGGTGTTACATTAAACAATATGTTTAAAGCACAGGGACATTCCACAGAGGGCAACAGTTAGGTCATGTTCTACTCTGCTACTCTGAGCAACACACACCTGGGCCATTGGGACATTCCACAGAAGGCGTTGGGATTTTAAGAATTGCTTTTATAAGTAGGTTCCGGGTGCGGTCACCTGCCGGAGACCAAGGCCCTTGAATGTAGAGGTCATGCCTTTTAAATTTTTATTCTTCAGTTAGAATCTCATTAATTTGTTTGTGGGTGTATCAGATCTCTTCTAGACCACATGTTCTATATTTCATTTATGAGTCTGCTTACCCTTGAGTCTAGCTGTAGCTCTAGAGGCAATGATAGGTGTTTCTTTAGAGACATCAGCATTGTTTTGTCTGGCATCTACTTTATGGAAAATCATTGCCTGTCCCTGCCACAGACTACCTCCTTTTTTGGGTCTTCTGTCTGTGTGGAATGGGTCTCTGGTGGCAAATGGGTTAAGGAGTCGAATGGGAATTTGACAAACAGAGTCAGAGAGAGAGAGAGAGAGAGAGAGAGAGAGAGAGAGAGAGAGAGAGAGTAGAATCTGAATGTATTTTTCTAAATTGAGCATCAAACTTTTATACAGGAGAAAAAACATTAAAAGCCAGCTGAGACACATTCGCAGCAGAATTACAGTGACACAAAACAAAAAGATTGTATACATCAAAAGATGGCTAGGACCAGGCCAGTGTTGTTTACCACCAGGTGTAAAGCTAGTCTATAGTTAAACCCGCCAATTCACTAGGCCAGTGTGTATTCCCTGTCCTCAGTAATCACTCTGCAGACTAGCCCTGAGCTATTCTGGCTCTGTTCTTTGTAATGCCTAATTAGTTTCACTGGTCTCTACTAGAAGTAAATTAGAATGTTAATGAATAGGTAACCTTCTCACTGAATCCTACTGAATTCCAAGCTCTTTGGCTTCAAGGATTTTCTAGGACATTAGAACACTGGGAGGCTCACCTATGATAAAATTCAATCTTTAAAGGCACTTATAACACTGAAAGAGAGCATACACCATTCTAAAGTGGGGATAGGGTTCGAGTATACAGGTTTTGAGAATGCCAAGGTTCCAGGAGGCTGAGTTTCCTTGAAACTCTTTGCCTCATGAGTGCTTCCAGGCCTGTCAAGCAGACTTCACTGGAGTGGGCATGGCATGTCCCATAGACAGATAGGTGGGATTAATTCCCCCAGGCGATGGAAGAGAGAACTGCAGAGGTGAAGGGTGGGGGTGAATCCTCTGCTGAGTGTGGTGAGACCACTTCTTCATGTGTAATGAGCCCATTAAATTCTGAACATTCAATGTCCTCAACCTCCTCAGGGTCCTCCCACACATCACCATCCAAGTTACATGATTTATGCATGTGGTGGTTTGGACAAGAGTGTCCTCCACTGGGCTCATATGTGTGCCTACTTGTTCCCCAATTAGTAGCACCATTTGAGTATGTTTAGCAGGCAATTAATTTGCTAAAGGAAGTATGTCACTGGAGGCAAGCTTGAAGTTTCAATCCTCATGCCATTTCAACTACACTCTTGGCTTCCTGCTTAAGGTTCAAGATGTAAGCTCACAGCTGTTCCTGCCACCATGTTCCTGTTTGGTGCCATGATTATTACCCATTATGGACTCTTATCCCTCTGAAATCATAATCCCAAATAACCTTCTTTCTTTAAGTTGCTTTGGTCATATGTATTACACAGCAATAGAAAAATAATTAATATAAAAGTTGGTACCGGGACTGGGGTATTTAGAAGTGCTTGCCTATGTTTCTGGAGGAGGCTGGAAGACTTTAAAACTTTGAGGTAATAACAAAAGTGGTTGAATGCTGTCTGTAAAGGTTAATGGGCTTTCCTGGTAGAAATTTGGAAGACAGTAGTGCTAAAAGCCATGGAGGCCTAACACTAGAAGTTTCAGAAGGAAACAATATTTGGAACTTGGCTAGAGACCATTTTGTTAGATGTACAGANACCTGCTAATTTTTAATATTAAAGATAAATATTGACAAGTACCTTCCAGTAGGCACCAGCACCAGGTCACCTTGGGCATGGAATTGGTGGACACCCCCACAGTCCCCAGAGGACTCTCCACACGATCTTAGGATCACTGGTGAGTGGAACATAACTTCTGTTCCAATCCAATCACATGGGACCTGAGAAAGCATCGGGGAAGTAGAAAACTGGCCTGACCAGGGGCACAAGTCCATTCTGGTTGGCACCAGCACCAGGTCACCTTGGGCAAGGAGTCGGCAGACACCCCTATGGTCCCTAGAGGACTCTCCATGGGATCTTAGGATCACTGGTGAGCAGAACACAACATCAGGTCTAACCAATTGTGATAAGCCTGCGACAGCAGGAACAAGGACACCGGAGTCCGTCCTGACCAGAGGCTCAGGT